>NW_012130079.1:1168459-1172257 GCF_000143395.1 Atta cephalotes
TATATATATATATATATATATATATATATATATCTCCTTGATTTATCATTTATACGATATTCTTTTCAGTCATGCTAACTAAGCGGCATCGTCGCCGACTGCCGATCCGCTGCATTGCAGAGATATACCATCCGCCAATTGGATTCCGCGCGAGTTAAACGTCCGAGGCAGCCTCCGCCCCGCACGCGTGTCATTGCCCACAACTATATTACATAATAAAGCGTCGCTCACAATGCGATTTGACGACGACGACGACGACGACGATGATGATCTCACCAGATGACGGTATGGTGACGTCACCGCGGCGCAACGTGCCATTTAATTCGTGCCTATTGATCGCCGCATATGCCGATTCTGACGGTTTCGTCGGTAATTATACGATGATTGGCAATTATAGGATGATCGGCGACCGGCGACGCACCACACCGCGCATACTTCTAGTCTCGTCGATAGTCGCTGCCTGACTCAGGCTGACTGGCTGCAATAGGGGGGAATGGGGGAAAAAGGCATCCCTCCGAGATCCAGGTGCACCTTCTGCCCCCCCCTCTCCCCCCGCCCGGCCGGGTAACGGCGCGTACCGCGACGACGTGAAAAACCACGCCCGAGCGCCGCAGCAGCCGATTCCGCCCGTCGTACTCGTCGACGAACACACTCTCGCCGATCGTGACTATTCGTAAAGCGCACGCGTCTTACGCCGGCGTCAAACTGTATCTATGTGTCACCCCTTCGTCCCGCTTTACAATGCATGAGCAATTCGTTCTGCGAACGAGGCGGACCCGCCCATAAGTAAAGAAACTGGATCATTAATTTTAGAATTAGCCAGCCAAGCTCGAGGAAAAGGAGCGATTCTCTCTTCGCAGTTAGAAACGATTCCCGAGCTCCACGTGTTTATAGTCATCATGGTAGCCCTCTGACAGTTATAGAGCAATGGCGCTTGATTTGGTAATTTCCTTTTGGAGCAATACTTCGCATGTGTTTCGCACATGCTTGTGATTTCCTATATTTATACGGAAAAGAATATATCTGCATAATAAAACGCGCAAAAGAGGTATAAAGCACAATTCGTGGAGGAAAACAGCGTTTAAATGACGTAATGATCTACTCTGTAATGTGTTCGCGTAAATATATATAATGATAAAATATGTACTTATTTAATTTATAATATGTATGAATTTATTCAACGTTACGTTGAAGTAAAGGAATAATGATGCTTTGTTCAAGGTATCCATCGCAGGTTTTCGTAGGCGATACGTTTTGTTATCTGTCGGGAATGACTTTCGCCGTTGTCGGTATCATAGGACGCTTCAGCAAGACGACTTTGTTGTTTTTCATTCCACAAATAATTAATTTTCTGTATAGCATACCGCAGCTATTCCATCTTGTATCGTGTCCTAGGCATAGATTACCAAAGTAAGTTTTAGAAATAAAAAATAATTATGTTAGAAAATCTCATCAAAAGATCTACTCATAACATGATTTTATTCGCAGATACAATGAAAAGATAGACAAATTGGAGCCTAGTAGAACTGTGTTCTACAAATCAGATCTTGGCACACTTGGTATGGTAGTATAATTTATCTATGAAGAAAAAAACTGTATGTATTGATTAGAATTATATTTTATTTTATTAGGGAAGCTATCAATGTGGATATTTCGAAAATGTAAATTAATAAAATGGGAAGAAGACTCGGAAGGTTTTGTGACTTGCAATAATCTAACTTTGATTAATTTTATATTGATCAAGACTGGTCCGTTGAGAGAACCAAAACTTACGTCGATTTTACTAATAATTCAGGTAATTTAAAAAAATATATATTTAATAATTTAAAGTATATAACATTAATATTTTTCAGATTATTAGTAGTATATTGGCATTTGTTATAAGATATCCTTTGGCTTCCATATTTTACGATGTTTAAATAAATACAAGAATATTGAAATATATTACAGTTGTAAAAGTCTTGAATTTATTATTATTAGCGTGTGATCATAATTCCTCTATTTCTTTCATAAAATACCAAAATTGTATTAGAAATTTTAAGTCATCATTTTTTTATGATTTTAAATGTCATAAATATAAATATTTATTTTATTAATATATTATTTTTTCTATACAAGATGAAGTAAGGAATAATAATAAAATAGCTTCTACAAATTTCTATTTATAAACTTTGTACACAACTTGATTAAGAACAATTGTATAAAAAGATAATTTTTATCAAATAATAGGGTATTATAAGTAAAAATAATATTTATAAATATTTCATTTGTTAAAAATTATAAGATTTGTAAATATAAAATTACTTAAATGATACACAACAAATTTTAATATTTGCATAAGCATGATCTTACAAAATTAAAGTTGAGCAATTCTAAATAATTAACAAACTTCACTTGCTAACAAATACTTTAAAGCTTTGATAATTTACAATAACTGGTGCATTACATCACTATTTTTTTTTTTATCGTAGATCAAATGCTAATAGATCCAATATATCAAAGTTAATTCTTAAAGTGTTATATAAACTTAAAATTATATTGACTGTTTTAATATAAAATAATGCAATACAATAAAAAAAATTGCATATTACAGTTTTTGGGATGCCCTGCACGTATATCGTGTTTAAGATTGATGTGCTAACATAAAATTTTAATTCTTTAATAACAGTGATTTTTTTATTTTCTTCATAATTTAAAACATGGAATTTGGAACAAATCGAGATGACGAACGAATAACGTCCATACCTAATCGATTCTTTATATTAAGTTGTGCTTTTGCAGCATCTCTCAAGCTGTATATATGTGTCAATTCCATGAATGTACGACATAATACTAAAGCCTTGTCAAATAATCTTATTGCTTCCTCTATGTTTCCTCTGAAAGAAAACATGAATTTAGAAAATTTTCAAATGTCTTTAGTTTTTTTAAATAATACATAGTGTAAGTCACATGTGTGATTGTAGTTAGTTTATTTTGAAACATATAATAATTATTAGAAACCATACATACCTTTGTACTTCGATACTTCCTAATGATTCATATGCAAGCTCGCATTTCTCATCCAATTCTAACGCTTTGTGTATATATTCCACAGTTTTATCAACATTACCGTTCCATTGTAATTGCAGTAAGCCTCTGTGCACATAAACAGTTGCATTATCCGGGTCTTGCTCTAATGCTTTAGCATAATAAGTATCAGCCTTTTCAAACTGTTGAGTTTCGGACATCATCTACGATAATTGAAAATTCCACCAATGAACCAAAATGTGTATAACACAATGATAACAATTTATAATTCACTTTTCTTTAATTGGTTTTTTTTTTTAAAGAAATATAAATATTATAAATAGTTATATGTACCTGAGCATACGATATATAACAATATATACATTCAGGAGGATTTGGATACTTTTCCAAAGCTCTCTCAAAGTCTTTCACAGCCACTTCGGCTAATCCTATATCTCTATTGAACACTGCAAAACGATAATCCGTGTAACATTTTTGCGCATATGCTATGCCGAAATTTGGATTGTATTCAACAGCCTTTTCAAAATCGCGTTTAGCTTCATCTATTCTGCCCATGAGCAAATTTACCTGAAATGACAAAAAGTAGTATTGTTATTTTATAATTCTGATTTTGCATTAGTCGATTTTGCGCAAATCGATCTCAAGTTAATTTGAAAATTGACATTTCAGACTGGCTTGCAATAAATTTGCAATTGATATTTGCGATTAATATATAGACCCAGTAATACAAATATATATATATATATATATATATATATATATATATATATA
>NW_012130079.1:1172277-1189388 GCF_000143395.1 Atta cephalotes
TATATATATATATATATATATATATATATATATATATGAGACAAGAAAAATATACTGAATTATGTGTAATACCTGTCCTCTATGATGATAGATATCACTGTAACTTGGATTCATACTAATAGCTAATTCAAAGTCCTTGAAAGTCATATCTGGATTATCAAGTTGCATGTATAAGGCCGCTCTTTTTATCAGGGCATTTATCCTCACATCATCGGATGCATCTTTGCTGTTCAATATATTTTCAAAATCTTTGATTGTAGCATCGTGCTCGCCCAAAAGTAAGTAAAATGTAGCTCGTAATAATAACACCTCTAATCTAGATGAAGGTAACGTATCAAATTCGGGATTTTTAATGATTTCCGTGCATAGTGGTATTATACCATCGTACTCCATATTTTTTATTGCTTGCAGTGGTTTCTTGAAAAATCTGATAACAAGTATTACATTTTTAAAAAAATTAACACCACAATTATCAGAAATAGTCTTCTACTTACTCTGGAATATTTTCTGGATGTTCAAGTCTAGAAAATACTGGATCCTTGGGAAAAGATATAATGTATGTTTTGATAAAATGCTTACTTGGCATTACAAATTTTTTGTTTGCCAAATTTTCCTGGGCATGTTGTCTCCCTGAAAATAATTTTTGTCTAAACTTCTCTGTTCCTATTTCTAATTCTACAAAAGTTCGAGCAGCATTTTATTTAATATCAAGTACTTTTTTAATGTATGTAACTCACCGAGCTTTTCCAAAACCTTATCTGCCATTGAGAGGGAAGTTTGATTAGAAAATCCTTCATAAATACATGCGGTAGTCACATCTTCCAAGGCGGTTTCCAAGTCCCCTGTTTGTTCCAAAGCACGTGCCCGACGTAACAAAGCTTTGGCATATTTTGGATTTAATTCTAACGCTTTTGTACAGTCTGCCTTTACAGCACTATATTTTTTCTGTAAATTATAATTACAATTGTGTAAACAGTAAAATTTATATAAATTTTAACAATTGAAGTAAAATTTTTATATTATGTTTATTATTACTATTAATTTTATTACCAATTGCTCATAAGCAGCTGCTCTATTTTGATAAAAAGTTGCGAGGTCCTCTATGTTTTCTGTTGGACAAATATCGATTGCTTTATTATACCGAGCAATAGCTTCATCATATTTTCCAATTTTAAACTCTACATTTCCTGCATTCTTATATTTCTGTGCCTTTTGTAAAGGAGTCTAAAACAAAAGAATTTATTTATATTTGAATCAGTTACACAAAAGTATTCTTCTTTTTTAGGTTAATTCAAAAATATATATAATGTCATTATAGATACTATGATTTTATTAAAGTTCTGACAAATGGATAAATATATACTATAGAGGAAGTCTCGATTGATCAAGAAAATTCATTTATCATGTGCAAACTACATATTATACAATCTCATTACCATAAGGTTCAATAAAGCTTGCAAACAATACTGTTTACTGAAAATTATCACTCATAATAATATGTCATTTTGACATATTAATGATATAATTCTAGCTGTTAACGATATATGGATAGTACATAAATTTATCAATCTGTTTCTTAGGAACTAAGAAGCAGACCCAACAATGATGTTGATAAACGTAAAATATCCTTTTTTTTTCAATTTCGAATAAATGAATTTTCGCAATCTTTCGAATACTTCCAGATAAAGCAAGCGATTTTAACCTCCGATTCAGCTGTGGGAGAAGGCACTTTGGATGGGCAATCGCCGTCGATGGAGATCTGCTTGTCGGCGGGCGCGCCGTTTTCCTTGGCCGCGCCGCTCCTGAACTTGTCGCGTTCCGGTTTGTCAACGTTATTGCTATTCCTGTTCCTGTAGTACATGTAGCCGAGGCCGAGGGCAACCGGTGCTCCGACTACCAAGGCGAGCTGCCATTTCGGCAATGGGCTGCTGCCTGCCACGCCGCTCGAGGCGGTCATTTCTTCGATCAGGAATCTATTAGCCGCACACGAACGATCACGACGTGACACCCGGCTGACCCGGCACTACCGGGCACTACCGAGATTGCAATGAGGAAACTAGATCGTGAATCTCTCACCGACGTAAGAGACCGCGAATTGCGAGAATACGAGGGAACACGTGGTCCAAGCGACGATCATGCGGATGCCACTCCCCACTATCTCTCGAACTCGATCACGTTTACGTTGGAACGATCCTCTCTCGTCTTTCTTGGTCCGCTCGATCCTCTCTCGTTCTTCTTGGTCCGCTCGATCCTCCTCAATCAGCTCGATCTTCCTCGGTGTTTCTCGGCACCAAGTGCACCGACGATTATCGCGATACACGGCGGTTGCGTGAACTTTCCTTACAATAGCGCCCCCTTAGTGGAAGAACCAACTTTAAAGAATAGCGACTTCGACTTCGATTTTGATTAGCTCTGTATATTAATTTATCGAGCAAACTTACTTTGTTACACTTTGTAGAAGACAGGTCTTTTTACATCTCATAAATAGAATAATTAATCTTACTCAATATATGGAAAGAAAGCGTCTCAATTAGAGATAACAGATTATATTAAATAATAACATTGAAATAAAAAATTAAATATTAAGTAAATAATAAAGCAAAATAAAATAAATATGTAAATAATAACACTAAAATCTTTTTTTAAATCCTTTTCAAGGTGCGCGCCACGTTTTCCGCGCGTGCGCGGAACCACGCCGGAAAGATGGCGGCAGTCTGTCAACAGCAGCTACGTTCTTACGATTCCTACGTTTTATCGGCTGTCATGCCGTCAGAATCAGAGCTTGCGCGACATGAAAACCCTTGCTCTCGTCCGCACTAGATTCCCGAGGAATGTTGAGCGACTGAAGACGTACTCGTAAACCGTTTTAACGGACGTTAGATCATTCGGATCTCCGTTTGCTCGCGTTCGTCTCGGGACGTCGCTGTCTAATTCGGATAACGTTCGTTGCGATGGCTCTACAGGAGGACGAGAACACCTGGTAAGTGATCGTGGTTTCTCTGTCTTGAAAAATAACGCGTCTCATTGAAAGCGAGAACACCGAACTTTGCAATCGCGTGATAACGTGTCAAATTTTTTTCGAACCATATGATCTGTGACACGTTTTACGTAAAGCTTGTAAAACAGAGAACTATATTGTTGCATATAGCGACGAAGCGCAGTAGAAAATATTTTATTAGCAGAACTACGCGACTTACATAATATC
The DNA here is from genome assembly GCF_000143395.1 of Atta cephalotes. Lineage (NCBI taxonomy): Eukaryota > Metazoa > Arthropoda > Insecta > Hymenoptera > Formicidae > Atta > Atta cephalotes. Next base: position 1,175,483 of record NW_012130079.1, read on the forward strand.
ATTTCGAATATTTTGCTAATTAATATGCTAATTAATGTGATACATTTATATAGATTGTAGATGGAAATTTTTGAATAGATATAGTCAAGTTTGCTTGTAGTCTCAATTTATGTAGTTTTAAATGCGAATAACAGTTTTTGTCATTTTTATTAATTTCAAATTAATTATTTTAGGGTATTGGAATTGGAAGCGGCATTATTGGATACAGAAGCACCATCTGCTTCTGATATATATGCCATTTGTAAAGGTCAACCAGTCCCCGTAAATTTAAGACCAGATGTCTGGTTGGCTTGCCTTTATGTTACTGATCAAGGTGATCAATTTAGCCAGTTTAATGAAGTTTATGATTTACCAGAGCAAAATATAATTCGTGATGACTGTCAACAGTTGGTCGGTGAGTAAGTGAAAAGCTACATATGTAGTCTCATTTATATTTACTAACAACTACTATTATACTGTTAAATATTATAGCAAAACTTGGGAATGATGATGAAGATAAAGTTTCTGTAGTTTCGGATCTTGAATCTATACTAACGTTTTATTGTAAAAGTAAATGTAAACAATATGAAAAAGGAAATGGATGGCTAGAATTATTAGGTCCTTTAATAGCTTTAAAATTACCACGTGCTGCAACTTATAATCTCTTTGAAGCAATAAGAGATATTTATATTCCAAGGTAAAAGATAATTACTGTTATCTTTTTGTTACTTAAATAAATATTTTTTTATTGATATTGATAATGTAAAATTGATTATTTATAATTGCAAATTTTGTAATAATATGTTTACTATTCTTTTTAGAGGTGAAACATATAGTTCAGTTTTGAGATTACTGCTTCTCTATCATGAGCCAGAGTTGTGCTCCTTTTTGGACACGAAGAGGATATCACCTGATCAATATACAAAAGTATGGATGAATACTCTTTTCGCCGGTGTCTGTTCATTACCAGCTGTCTGTACAATGTGGGATCTGTACTTTATGCAAGCTGATCCATTTTTCATGCTGTTTCTCTCACTAATTATGGTTATAAATGCTAGGTAAATATTGATTAAATTAATTTAGATATATTTGTTATTTCATTGTTTAAATTCTCATCTTTATAGAGAGCAAATTTTAAACATGAAGGACGAAGACAAACAAAGTATAATAGATGCAATAGCAGTAATGCCCTGTGCTTTGGAAGCAGAGGATGTAACCGATTTCTGTTCGTTGGCACAGTATTACGCAATGAAAACACCAACATCTTTTAAACAAGATTTGTATCCCATAATGTTTGGTGAAAGTTCTGAAGAAAAGCTAATCTCTCATGCACTATGTTTACCCGTATCAGCACAAGAATTAGTAGAGAATGCTATCGAAACTCCATCTTTACCTAATAGCACTGTTGAAGCTGTTAGATTCTTTCTTGTGGATTGTAGACCTGCCGAACAATACAATGCAGGCCACTTACCAACGGCATTTCATCTCGATTGCAACTTGGTAAGTTATCAATAAAATAAAAAATAATGTTTTAAAAAAGTAAAAAATAATGTTTTAAATATGTATTAAGTTTACATAGTTTAAAATTTATTAAAATTATGATTTTTATATATTGCTTTATATATAAATTTTGATAGAAAAAAAAGATTAAACACATTTTTATCTTTTTAGATGCTGCAAGAACCTGCCGCGTTTGCTACAGCGGTACAAGGCTTACTACAAGCTCAGCGTCAAGCATTAGCTGTTGGTTCACAAGCTGGTGGAGAACATCTTTGTTTTCTGGGAAGTGGTAGACAAGAGGAAGATCGCTACACGCATATGGTAGTAGCATCCTTTTTACAAAAACATACACATTACGTGAGCATGGTTACTTCTGGATACCAAGGTATTTATTTTCTATTTTTTAGTATAATTTGACGAAGATAAATTATATTCTTTTTATATAATTATAATTTTGTTTTCAGCCATTCATGAATACTTCGGCGATGAAGTGGTATCAAGTCTTGTTGATCATAATTCACAATATTGTTTAGTATGTAATGCTAATATGTTAGAAGAAAATTCGAACGAAGCAAGCCCTGTTAAAGTTAAAAACAATAATTCTGATCTTTTGGGCAAGATCGGATTAGCCATGAAGTTAAAAAGTCAGGAAGTAAAAGGAAAGCTATTTGATTATATTGTTAATCCTACAAATGTTAATAGTAATACAGAAAAGAGAGATAGTAAAGACTTGGACTATATTAGACGTCAAAGAAAGACCGCGCCTGTGTTTAGTATAGATGATGATCAAGAGATAGGTAATTCTCTTAATTATTCTTATGTAATTGTTTTATTAAAGATACTAATCTAATCTTTTCTAGATATGACAATGACTAATAATGAAAGTGAAGAGCCTATTGAAGTAGTATCAATACAACAATGGATGAAAGATCCCAAGTTATTACATTCCTTTAAATGCCAAGAAGTGAAAGTTAATGGTGATCTCTGTGATAGGTGAGCTTATAAGAAAAAGGGATTTTCTTTCGTATATGTAAAGTTATTCATGTGTATAATGTTTTTTTGTTTTAGTCAACTATTGGTTACCGATAGTCATCTTATAGTACTGCGAGAAATCCCGGAACGAAAGGGCGCCGCGCATGTAATTGTGAAACGTCCCTTAACGAGTATCGTCAAAATAACGTCAAGAAAACGGCACGCCGATTTAATAACTTTTAAATATGGTACGACGCAATATAACGACACAGTTATTTCTGATATGGATAAGTTTCTTATACCTAATGCGAGTGAAGCGACTAAATTGATTACGCAACAGATCATGAGACAATTAAATACGTCAGACTAATATTATGAGCATGTATTTTATAGAATAATTTCAAGCTAATGTACAGATGTTATCAAGTTCAATTTGTGATGAACCGTTTTCTTAAAACATTTTATGTTATAAACAAATTATTCGTATTATTATTTATTGAAATAATTATTCGTTTATTTTTTGTATATGAAATACAGTTATTTAAATCAGAGTTTTTCAATATATCATATTTTTTAAGTGTGCCGCGATAATTTAAAAAAAAAATAAAAAAAGCGAAAAATTTATAGATGTTCAAATGTAGAAATAAAGTAAAAACGTGTTAGCAATATATCTGATAAAAGATCTATGCTGAGCACTAAAACGTATGCGCGTAATGATACATCTCGAGAAATTATTTAATATGTCATAAATTAAAAAAGGTTGAAAAACGTTGATTTAAATAAATATAGAAATATATACACTAGATATGTAATAGAATTAACAAAAACGTATAAAATTGAAATGTTGAAAATATTTCTTGAAAAATATTTCTGATGTTAATTTCTCTTATCTCAATCAATTGAATCTCAATTATATTGAGGATAACAGAAACAAAATTTATATCCATGTAACTTATATTAAGTCAACCGGATGACGTTTCATCGTTTAGATACATAACTCTTTTAAATATCATGACGGTATGACTGACCTAAAAACCAATGCGTTCAACTTTGTAAATCATGTTTATACATAATCATTGTTAGCCAAAAATACATTAGAATTTTAATAGAAATATCCAAAGGCCTTCAAACCTTTGTTTTGTAATAGTTTGCATAAAATTTTCGCAGTGCTAACATTAGTCAAGATTTGATTAGACCAAGATTCTGTAGGAAGAAGAAAATGCTAAAAATTAACAAAAAGCTAAAGAAAAAAGTTTATGCTAATACTACTAATAATAATATGTGCCTCCACATTAATCGTTTCTTTGGTTGTGTTCATGTATAGAAGAAATAAGTATTCAAGCAAAAATATTGATCTACTTTAATTGGCAACTGGCTCTAACATTTAATACATTTACTATGTGTTTGTATGCATTTGCATTTTTGTAGATTGTCATATTGCAATATGTTTTCATAGGAAGAAGTTTATTTACAAATTACGTAAGTGGATATGTACAGGTGCAATATTTATAAACAAATAATACTTTTTACACTATCTGCTCCTTCAAATTTTTCAGTCATTTTGACTATTCTACATTGTAGAAAAAAATATTTATTATAGAAAATATAAAAGAAAATAAGCTTATACTACCAATCAAATTTTTGCAATAGTAAAATATAAAATACATTTCTTATTTCTTTGCAAAATGTCGTGCTTACATAAAATTATATTTTTTTATAGCCTTGATAGCAAAACGAAATATTGATAAAATAAGATATTTTCAAGGAAATAAAATTTCAAGGTTTTACTTTATGAATGTTTCTTCTAGATCTGCGATTTATTTGTAATTAATAAATCGTAGTAATTAATATTGCACATTACTTGCCACGTTATAATCTATAAAAATTTTGATAATCTGTTAATAAATATAAATTTCTTGTAGCTACGTAATATATGATGACTTGAATATACGAATTTTTTTTACGTTTACATACATTTACATATAATATCCATAATTCAATTAAATTAATTGAATAAAAAACAATTTGAATATCTAATATAAGATTTATTAGAAATCCAGAAAAATGTAAATATATATATGTACATATATATATATATATATATATATATATATATATATATATTAAATCGTAAGTAATATATATCGTACGTGTGAATGTGATAAAACTTTTTCATGTATGTGCTTCCGAACGAATGATTGTGAAGATAAAAAGTGTATATAGGTTATACATTTTAGAAAGCAATAGAAAATCAATTTTTAAGAAACTAAACATATTGAAATTTTCAAAAACTCCCAAATATGTGTTTATAGATGTGTATATAAAAAGGCCATGTAATATAATACAGAAATAATATATATAATAAAAAGTTAACAGTAAGATTTGAATACTTTATACATAATAATACTTTATACACTAATAATTCTTTCATCGAATTAAACTGTATATTAAAAACTTATTGATAGTATTAATGTTATGAATCATTTAGTATAATTTGTAGATATCGATGTGTGAGAGATTGTACACAACACACACACACACACACACACACACACACACACACACACACACACATACACACACATACATGTATTTTTCTTGTACAGATTAGAGAACATTGTGAATAATATTAGTCAATTTAAAATCATTTAAAGATTAATGTCATATCATTACTGATATGCTATTATCAACTATGCTATTATCAACATTATATTCAGCGTTGCACGATGACTTGTATGTGTATAGAATACGCTTATAGTAATTTACTGGTTCACTCCAATTACCTCTTATCCCTACTCTGCCAAATTATAAAAAAAAATATTCAAGAAAATGATGCTAGTTTTTCACATTATAAAATTTTGGAATTATATTGAAAAAAATTCTTCGCTCAGATTTTCTTTAATTTTGCAATGACGGAAGTTGTACAGCAAAGCAACATCGTGAAATCCGGTTTACAGTTAAAAAATTGGTGATTGGTTCTACAAGTTAAATGGTATCATATTTTTAATTACATAATTCTATTTTGGAGCAATAAATGCATCTTCGCGCGTGAGATTCAGATATATACAGTAATAGAATTTACGCGGTTGACGAGAGCATGGCGTAGTGTATACATGTTTATACACATATGTGCGAAAAGTGTGTTGATATGTGTAGTGGTATCAATCAGTATCCGGCCTTTGCCAGTGTGCGCTGACGTGCGTACAAAAACTACGGAAGGAATGACTATCAAACATGATGTACCGAAATTGTTCAAGCTGAAACAGCTAAGAAAAGTCAAAGTATGGGAGGAATAAACTGGAATGAATTATTTCCAGGAAGGTGGAGTCCTGTTATTTTCATCTCCTACATAGCTCTCTTTATAAATCAAGGTACGTTGATCACATGTTCTATAAACAATTTTCATCCTTCTTATTATAATCAACAAAATATATAAATTTGAATTAATTAAATATCAGTTATCATGAAAATATGATATCAAAATGCAACAATCTACTGTAGGTATTCTTGTAACATGGTCTCAAAGAAGCGGCCGCTACGAATATAATATTGTGGCAGTTGTGTTGATGACAGAAGTTCTAAAATTAGTTATATCTACAACACTTTACTGTAAAGAGTAAGTAAAACAATTCACAATTTGTATACAGGCCAATTTGTATGCTGGCCAATGTGGGTCGATTTTCCTGTTATCAGCATTAATTCATCTTATTTTCAGCAATAGTATCCTAACGCTTCTTCAGGAAACAAAGAAAAACAAAAAGGGTGAGATTAAAAGCAAAACTAAAGAAATTTACAAACATCGAATGTGCTCAAGATTCAGTGTACTAAAGAAACTTCTGTCTGTTTTCAGTGCTTCTGCTATATATGATACCTGCGCTTTTGTACTGCCTGTACAACAATCTAGCATTTGTCAATTTGGCTAGGTTCGACCCCACGACTTATTACATTCTGTTGCAACTCCGCGTTGTACTTACGGGAATCATTTTCCAGGTATATCGATATTAGTATTCATAGTCGATTCTTGTATTTAAGCTGTCGTAAAAAATGATAAATCAGCATCTTGAGGCATTATTCAAGCACTATCTTGAAATATAAGGATATAAATATTTTCTATATACATAAAAAGACGACGTTGAACGGATGATGTAATAATTCTGATTTCTTCTAGGTCATTTTTAACAAAAAGTTATCCGCAATGCAATGGTTTTCCCTAGTGATCTTGACAGTCGGCTGTATGGTAAAGCACTTTGATACCCACGTCCTTGGCACAGAATTCCATGTAGATATTTTTCTACTTCTAATTCTTGTACAAGTGAGTCATTTATTATATTGATACTTGTATAAGTGGAGACATAATTAAAGGTTTGTTCACGTCGTATGCTCCAACATGCTCCTGCCATAGTTCCTACTTATTCTAATGAGTGTATTGAAGTGAGTAGGAGTTATGATAAAAGTATATTGGAGCATGTTGGAGTATATGACGCGAACCTTAAGTTTTCTTAAAAACAAAACTTGTCTTACAGACGACATGCTCCTGCTTGGCTGGTGTATATAACGAGTATTTACTGAAACGGCAGGGCGCGGACATTGACATTTTTATACAGAACGTATTTATGTATATCGACAGTATTTTTTGCAACATCGTAGTAATTATCCTATTAAGTGTATTCACGAACGACGCCAGCGAAACATTGAGTAACGTTGAGATCGGTACGTTTCTTCAACCGAAAGTAATTTTAATTATGTTAAACAATTCTCTCGTTGGGATAATAACGAGCTTCTTTCTAAAGACCTTAAATTCTATATTGAAGACCTTCGCCAGCGCGGTGGAACTAATTTTTACAGCGATGCTTTGTTGGATTTTGTTTAGCATACCCGTTAGCACGAACACCATCGTTTCTATAGTTATGGTGAGTGTTGCTGTGATTTTATACTCGAGAAATCCTGTACAGAACGCTCAACCCAAAGAGGTAGCGGAAACTGGAAAGCTTTTAGTGTAAACAACAGTATTAAATTTTATTTTCTAAATGACAAATGATTGCAATTAAATTATAAAACAAAGCATACGTTATCAAGCTGTTACAAATATTTTATGGTACGACGATAAGATTATGTGATAATAATAAGGTTGTTAATTTAAGATATTGACTGAACGCTTATGAATAAAAATATCAATTTCTTTTACAAGTATCAATAGAAAATTAAGTAAATAATTTAACGAGCAATAATAATTTTGGTTATCTATGATAACAAATCGTAAGAATCTTTATATTATATCTTTATATTATAATATTATATAATTCTTTATATTATATATTTTCTTCAAAGTATTCGATCGTTTTTCTTTAAATACACAGAAAAAGAATAGATTAAGGCCTGATTGATAATATATTTTGAGATATCGTATCAATTTCTAGAATTTCTAGATATTCTATGATTAAATTGTGTATCTAATCTTCTGTTTAAAAAAAGGTGGATTTCAGAAGAAATTGTGCGAGACATCGATCACGTATTCGATGTTACTTATTAATTCTAATTTCTACAATGAATATCTTTTATAAAAACTTCGATATCTGAATAAAAAAAGGAGAAGATTAATTTTTTTTAATTTCAATTCCAAATCCTTTCACCTGTGAAAATCAGCCCTAACAATCTCGCAAAACGATTCATCGAGATCATTGTGAATGAATGCAGACATGTTTGTTCATTGGTCGCCTAGCTCTATTACCTCGCATATATCACTACTTCAAATTTAAAGTTTTATTAATTATAATTGGATCCCTCTCTACTGTCCTTCGTATTACACGTTTCTATTCTTCTTCCTCCAAATGCATTTGTTTTTATCGTCCCTTTTCTGTAGCGTATCATAATAAGCGATGTAATTTCTGTTGCATTATATTCTATTATTTATTCTTGAAAGTCAAGCAGACACTTTGTAAAAATTCTTGGAAAAAATTAATTGTTAAAAAGAAGAAAGAAATGAAATCAGTCGCAGATCGCAGCCTCTCTTTCTAGCAAACGAGAATGGATTGAAATGAATTGAAATGTAGTTCAGATTTTCAGAAATATTGATTCACGAATGTTAAAATGAATGCTTTTCAATTCTGAATGCATTTTTATTCATTTATAGGAATTACATGGAGCATATGTCTATGCCTTTCAATCTAAAAATAATATAAGCTTTTTCTGTGCAAAAACATACAACTGAATACTGTTCAATTAAAAAAAAAATTTTTTTTTCATTTCAAATTTTGAATAGGAAATGCAGTTTTTCAATCCAATTACATCCAATTGAATCGAAAAAAAAGTATTCGCTATTTAAAATATGCAATTGGATAGAAAAAAATTTCAATTCACACAAATACAATTGTGAATACTGTTCAATTCAAAATTTTGAATAGGAAATGCAGTTTTTCAATCCGATTGTATTCAATTGCATCCAATTGAATCCAATTGAATCCAATTAAATCGAAAAAAAAGTATTCGCTATTTAAAATATGCATTCGGATAGAAAAAAATTTCAATCTATTTTAATCCATTCTCGTTTGCTGGAATTCGATGCATTCGTCATGCACGTGTGCGTGCATTGGCGTGTTGCGTGCGCGAGACAGATTCCATAATGACGTCGTAGGCATGTGTGTGATGTGATACATGTGCGATAATGCGCGATGCCTAGGGATGCCGCGGCGGCGTTCTACGTTCTCCCGAGGATCCCGGTTGGTCCCGACGATCTTCCCCTTGGAATCTCCTCCTCTTGGCAGCGCCGTCTCACGTCTGCCGGTTTCCTCTATCTCCTCTTTTTTTCCTTTTTCTCTCTCACCAGGTGATTCGACGGGCAGTGCTGAGGGTTTAAATGAACGTGCGTTAATGCGCGGCGGGCCCGCGCCTCGAACGATAACGTTGTGTCGGATTACATCGAGCCTGAAACATCGGACAATTTTTTCTCATTCTTTTTTCTCTTTCGATCATGGGTAAGTTTTTCAGTATTTTTGCAAAGTTTACACGTCTTCACGACCGCTAATCATTTCAGAGGACCCCACGGAGGCGCAGAAGTGGCAACAACATCTGACTCTGCTGCGAGAGCAGTATGTCAATTTATACAACGCGAACGCGGAACTGCAACGGGAATACGCCGTCGCCACAGCTGAAAAGCAGGAGGGTGGATTCGTCACTAGGCTTCTGGCGACAGTCGCATCCTTGTACTGTCAACATCGTTACAGGTATCCTTATGTATATAACCTGAAATTCAGGTGTCTTGCAACAATAATAATGAATTATTAATAAGTCTATTTTTTTAACTGTTTTTACTGTTTGTTTTCAGTGATATAAGTATAAAACTGATCGACCAAGAGATACCGGCGCATAAATTCGTGTTGTCTGCCAGGTCTGATTTCTTCAGTGACGCAGCCCTTGTGGAAAAGACTGTTTTAGGTTAGATAAATTTGCAACTTATTTGTTTATATCTTATTTTTATTTTAATACTTTAATTTATGTTTTATTTTTATTTAATACATTAGATTGGTTCTTAATCTTATTTTAATACAATTGTTGTGTTTCATATTACGAATGTTTCTAGATTGGAGCAGTTTAAATAGTGCCGTTGCATTAGTGCTGCTGAAATGGATTTATACAGGCAAAGTATCCCAGGAACACCTAACGTTAGATCTGATGAAAGCAGCAGCGGGTTTCCAATTGTCCGATCTAGTAGATCAATGCGAAAGATATCTGATTGGGACAGTGGGATTGAAGAATTGCGTAGGATTATACTCAGCCGCCGAGGAACTGGGTACCCTAAAATTGAAGGAGCATTGTAGCTCCTTAATTTCAGCGCATTGGGTAAGATTGTTATTACAGAGTAACAATATTAATTTTATACCTAAAATGTTTATATATATTACAGGAAGATCTAACCGGCGAAGACTTCAAGGAAATGCCTGGTTCTTTACTGTACAAATTACTACAAACAAAGAGCAAATATCCTTTGCACGCAGCGGTACGTTTGATGCGTGAAGATGTTGTGTTTCTGTACTTGGTGGAACATAATGCTGAGGTAAGTTTTTTCTTCCTTTTGTGATTGTTGAAAAGCCAAAGGTGATATATTTATTGAAGTAATTTAAATTAGTGATTGCAATACATAATTATTTGCATAATTCATAAAAAAATATATATGAGCGTAATATGAAAATATTATACCACTAAAATATATAAGGATTTAATATTATAATATACAATTTGTTCATCATTGAATATCTTAAATGTTGTATTATTACAATTTACTTACATGTTCACAGCTCGAGTTAAATGTTAATTAAGTACTTATATGTGTACAAAATACGCTTTGTTTACGAACATTTAAGATAAATGATAATTTTGTCTTAGTAGTTTTGGCAGTGATATGTTAAAATTATTAGATCACTCCAAAGAATCTTCGTTTATTTCTTATACTCCCTCATATTTATTAAAAACTATGATAAACAATGATAAACTTTTTCAATCATCTCAGACATCAAATTTATACAAATATTAGCAATGAATAGATTTTTTTATACTTTAATGTATATTTGTAATACTTTTTATAAATATACTTTAATGTGTATTTGTAATACTTTTCATAAATATAGAAAATGTTCCAATTATTATCTTTAACAAGATAATTTAAGATCGAAAAGATTTTCTTTTCATTCAATTTTTCTTTTCCAATATATTATTCCAAAATTATAAATATAGAAATAGAAATTTACGAATTACAAAATTAAAAATAAACTATTTAATGTAATAATTTTAATAACAAATAAGCTAGCTAGATTTGTAGTCATTCATATTGGATAGGCCTCAATATTTTTGTATTTATGATACACATAACATTTGATGATAACATTTGCAATTTGTTATGATCTCTGCACTTCTATACTTAACAGGAGAGATACTTACCATGTGCAGTTGTACGAAAGTCGTATAACTACACTTTCTTTTAAGTAACATGTTATGTGTTGCAAACTAATATTGTTTGTACACATTAAAACAATGTTATATATTGTTTTATAACAATCTCATAATTAACATCGCTAATATTGCCCCATATACTTTGTTAAACATTCCAATTTGCGAAGGAGATGAATTGCACAAATGAAAACTACAAAAACAGTATTCAGGTGGGCCAGTAGGCGCGCCTCTGTGTTCTCCAATAAAGCAACCTTCGTCATAAGCGGATGTTATGACCTCTTCCTTTTTATACCATTGTTTATCGGCGTCGTTGTAAGTGTGAGAAGTATATTTCTGTGGTGCACAATCTCGTTGAACAGTGGTCACTGCAGATGCTAAAAGAAGAAATTCATAAATAAACACTACGATATCACTTAGACAACAACTCGGCTACCTACTTTTAGACTTATACTGAACGGTTCTTTTCATACAAAGTGTCGAGGTTGGACAGAACACTTGGAATTTGGCACTTCCGTCGAAATGAGAACAAAGCAGATCTGTGTCGTCCGGGTTTGTGAATGTCATGAGACACTTGAAACATGAAATACCTTCTGCTTCTACTTGTGAAACGTCTATAAATTTCAAGAAACATTAATTTCATGTTCTCATTTGCAATATTTTTCATATTGGCAATACAAAAAGAAACATACGCGATATATAGAAAATATTGATATATAATATCATAATCTGTAGACTTGGTTTTAAGTTATACATTTTATTAGCGATATCATTCGTATCTTGTCAAGAAGTGGAATCAAAGAATTATTTCTTAAATCAATGAAGTTTAGTAATGAAGTATCACCTTATTTCAGTAATAATGATGAATCTGAAATAATATTTATATTAACGTTTAGCATACGATTTTTATATTCTCTTTTCAAGATTTATCAACCATATTAAAATAAAAAATATTATCCATATGTTTTCTAAATAACCTTGTTATGCGTAGAATTATAAAAGACTTGGACGATTGCAAATATCGCTTTTTTAATTGTTGTGTCTGTCGTTTCTGAGATTCGTTCTGAGATTCGTTGGAAAGCGCTAGATTTCACCGTTGGGTGATCCTTCGTATTCGCGTGAAGTTTCCAAATCGAAACTTTCCGATCTCTCATTATCCTCTTAATTAATATGCACTAATCGACATTCACCGTCAAATAGAGCGGCGAACAAGCGGCGCCCATCTATCACAGAGTTTCGTTGTTTGCATAACGCATCATAAACTGTCTTATTTCGCGACACGCACGGTATCATGGATCCGCCTCATGCGAAAATGCATCAGAAACGCATGAAATGACTGGTCGACGGCCGATTGCGGTCGGATGGACGTACCGCGATTTGTGAAGACCACGTCATCCGCCTTGGCGGTGGCTTTAATACTCCCTCGGTCTTCCATGTATATCAGAAAATAATCTCCATACTTCCTCCACTTTTTCGCGCTAACCCGATACTGTATGTGCCATTCCAACGCGTGAACACACACACGCGTGCACGCGCTGATAGCAGTGGCTCTCAAACCTCAGCTTCTTCCGCAACTGTTGTCATTATGACTTGACATTTATTTTTGAAAACTAAAATATTAATTTAAAATGGTACTTTAAACGTACGTTCATTCGAAATTTAAATGTTTAATTATTACATTGTTTTTAATAATTTTTATTACTGTTGTGATAAGATGTTTTATTACTATGTATAATAAGATTAATATAAATACTCTTTGCAAGCTTTAAAATTATGCATCTTGATACATAGAGTAATCTTTAAATCAGTTTTAAACAAAATAAAGGTGATAAATTTTTTGATATCTTTTGACGCTAATGTTGCGATTATTTATGTCAGCTTCCGAAGGCTGTCAATGTTGTGGATCACAAAGGAGAAATGGCTCTAGAAGTTGCCTTGAAAACTCGCCAGCCATCTCTGGCACGCACCCTGGTCGAGCATGGAGCGGATTTAAATGCGAAAGACGCAAAAGGTCTTTCTCTCCTTCATTCAGCTATCTTGAAGGGAGACTCCTACTCGTCCGAGTTCATAATCGAGCAGCTGGAGAACAATGGCAACGTATCAAAGTTATGTGAGGCTGTGAAAATTAACGAGAATGTGAAGAATGCGGCCGATCTTAAGCAATTGGAAGGCTGTACTGCCTTGCATCTAGTAGCAAAACACAATACGGAAAACATGTTGGCGGTTGGAACGAGATTACTCCAAGCGGGAATTGATCCGAACTTACAAGACTACAGAGGATGGTAAATTTGTATTTTCTATCAGCTTTCTGCTTAAAAATTTTTAACTCTTAGAATTCAGATACAATGAAAATTAATTATTAAATAAGAAACAAAAAATAACATTTCAACTGCTTTGATAGATTGAAATTTTATTCCTTGTTTTTTATTCCTTTTATTATGTCTGAGCTTTAGTTTCTATATTATAATATATTATCCATATATATATATATATATATATATATATATATATATAT
>NW_012130079.1:1191602-1194847 GCF_000143395.1 Atta cephalotes
CTATATATATATATATATATATATATATATATATATATATGGATATATATTCTATATTATATTATCCAAATAATGTAGAAACTAAATGATTGTCTGAATAAAATTTGAAATAGAATTTATAATACATTTTAAAATACATCAAGCTAAGATTATTAGCATTTTTTACAGGACTCCGCTTCACAGCTGTATCTCGGAAAAAAACGAGATGCTGTTCGATCTATTACTCGAGGCGAAGAATATAGATGTAGATCAAATCACAAACGAAGATGATACGCCGTTGTGTTTTGCAATGAAGATGGAACCTTTCAATGAATACTTTGCGTCGAAATTGCTTGCTAAAGGCGCTATACCGAATCCAACATATGATGTCACCGGAAATACATTGCTTCATATCCTGACGCAAGAACGCAAAGAAGAGGCAGCGTTATTCTTAGTGGAATATTGTAATAATAATTTAACGAAAACTAACAACGAAGGTTTCACAATACTACACGAAGCGTGCAGAGTGGGTTTAAAGGATTTGACTCATGCTCTGTTAAAAAATGGGCTGCCGACCGATGTCGTTACTCTTTCTACTGGCGACGCGCCAATTCATTTCGCTATTTCGAATTTGTACACTGACATAGTCATCGAGTTATTAGACGCTACAAGTTTGGATTCGCAGTTGACTATTAAGAATAACGCGAACGAGACACCTCTAAGTTTGGCTATAAAGACACCATTCAAGAAAGGTAAAGATATCGTGCTGGCTCTGATAAAAGCTGGAGCTGATGTGAATGAACGCAACGATGAAGGTCTGACGTTATTGCATCAAGCGATACTGAAAGAGGATTCGGCTACAGCGATATTTTTGTTAGAAAATGGCGCTGACATGAACGCAAAGTGAGTTTGATAATACATTAAAACTTACAGAAATCTATTTGCGATTACAGTTTCAATTTTATTAACTGTTTAATTGTATGTGTAGAACAGCCAATGGAGAGACACCGTTACAACTGTGCGTACATTGTAGATTGGGCGAAGTAGTAGAGGCTCTTTGCAGGCGAGGCGTAGACACTTCAATAGGATGTCCGTTATGGGATGCTTTAGATTCGGATCAAGAAGATACTGCATCAATTTTGGTTAAACATGGAGCGGATACAGATTGTTGGGGTCCAGGCCCCGATGGCTGTCAACAAACGTTGTTACACAGAGCAATCGACGATAACAAAGAGGATATTGCACAATTCTTGATTAGAAGGTGCGAAATTTTTTTTAGTTGAAAAGAATGGACAAGCAGAGATTTATTTTAAAAAGTTATTAAATCATTACAGATATTATCTTATATTTTGTAATTTATTATGATGAAAATATAATTCGATTTACTACAAAAAGAAGTTATTTAAGTAATTTCACGTTATATTTTACCTTTTTTTAAATAATGATTTATTATTTTGCAGTGGATGCGACTTGAATGCTTCAAGACGACCCGGCCCAGACGGTGCTGGTGGAGACGAGGCAAGAGACGAGTGCACGCCATTACATTTGTGTTGTCAATGGGGACTGGAGCAAGTCGTTCAAACACTCATCGAGCACGGAGCTGATGTGAATGCCCGCGACGCAGAGGGAAAAACACCTGTGCATGTTGCGATACAGAATCAGCATTCGCAGATTATTTCTCTTCTACTATGCCACCCAAATATAGATCTGAATAAAAGAGATAAGAAAGGATTGTCGCCTTTCGCGACCGCCCTAACAGTTCGCAATAACAAAGCCGCACAAGCAATATTAGAGAGATTACCTAAAGCTGCTGAACAATATGACAATAAAGGCAGAAATTTCTTACATACTGCTATACAGAAGGGTGACATGGAGAGCATTCTATTTTTATTGTCGATACAAGTATTGCATTTAAGCGTAAATAAATAAATTAATTATATATAAAGTCAGTATCTGCAGCCGATCATCACTTTTCAGGTAGACGTAAATTCAAGAATACACGACGTTACACAAACGCCACCCCTACATCTTGCCGCCGTGTCGGGGAATGAGATGTTAGTGCGAAGTTTGATTCTGGCGGGTGCTCGTGTCAACGATACGGATGCAAATAGGAACACCGCTCTGCACGTAGCGGCTAAAGCAGGACATGCCGCTGTTGTCTCTGCGTTATTGCAAGTAAGAAACTAAATATGTATCGAAATTAACAATCTTAATCTCTATATAGTCACGATATTTCACGACAAACAAATTCTCGTTTGCGTAGAACAATATTAATTTTGACGCGGTAAATGCGGATGGCGACAACGCGTTGCACGTAGCTGTAAGAGAAGGTCATGTATCAGTGGTGCGGACATTATTGACTGAATGTACGCTAGATGCGGAAGCAGTGAATCTCAAGGGTCGTAATCCTCTACATGAATTGGCCAGATGCGCGAGGGACAACGCTGCGACGATATGCGATCTATTCTTAGAATGCATGTCGCAATATCCAGTTAATAATGCAGGTTACACAAAAAGACAAAATGATAAAACTATTCTGAAAGACAATCTCTCTTAGCTAAATTGTATATTATGAGTGTTTTTCAGCAAGAGACACAAATGGCAATGAATAATTACATTCTTGTTATTTGTCAATATTAAACAAAGATGAAGTGATTACGTTATGGTGATTGTGTTTCACTATGTTTCTTGCTGAAAAGCACCATATATGTTATTGAGTTTGTATATTTCAGATTTGGATGGAAATACTCCGTTGTTGATCGCGTATATGAAAGGCAATGGCAATCTTTGTAGAACGCTAGTGAAAGCCGGGGCATGCCTGGGTTCGATGAATAAAGATGGAATTACGATCTTCAATTATCAAGTAGCGACGAAACAGTTGTTATATAGACTATTAGATTCTTTAACACAAGAAGCGCCATGGTCCGACAAGGATTGTTGCTTAGAGTGCGGAACAAAATTCTCTCTTACAATGCGCAAGCATCATTGGTATTGTTGAATTGTTTTAAGGACAAAAATTGACGTGTTAATCTTTTAAATATATATTTAATATTCTCTTTTTTTTAGCCGGCATTGTGGACGAATTTTGTGCAGCAAGTGCTCAGGTCAAGATGTACCAATCTTGAAATTTGGCTTGAACAAACCAGTACGTGTGTGCAATGTATGCTTTGATGTATTACTGGGTACTGGTTCTCTTCAACCATCATAGTTAAAATAAGAATTTATATATATATATATATATATATATATATATATATATATATATA
>NW_012130079.1:1198616-1200243 GCF_000143395.1 Atta cephalotes
TATATATATATATATATATATATATATATATATATATATATATGACAAAACAAATGGAGAAAAAGATCATTCCAACTTTTTTTTATACATGACAAAAAACAGAACGAACTGCACTGAAAGTCTGTGTATAATTATGTCATTCATATTTTATGTATTCTATTGTATACACATTGTTCAAATTTGTTAAAAACTATTTCGTAGAGTTGAAATACAGATGAAGAGACCACGAAGAGATATTTCTATCTATAATAATTTAGTCTTTTATTGCTAGTATTTGATTATATATGTACATGTTTCAGAGAAATTTTTAGCTTTAACATTGCAAACAACATTGCAAACAATAGTTTAGTTCTTTATGGAAATATTGTGCAATTATTTGAGTTTACTAAACAGAGTCTTTGCGGCGCAATGATCTACGCATTGGACATAATCCAAAATCTCCTCTACACATGTTTCCTCTGTATGAGATCTTGAATTAACACGATTGTTGCACGTATCCAACTTCTCTTTGAAACTGACGCATTTCGGTAGTTGACTGCATTCCTCCTGCATAAGGAAAAATCAAATATAAATAAAAATGGTACAAGATGTTAGAGCATGATAAAATTTTGTCATAAACATGCTTTTAATGTCAATTCTTTTATTAATAATTGATATAAATAATTGATATAAATAATATAAACAATTTGAATTTAAACCGAATTACAAGTCAATTCAATTGTTTTATTTCGTTAAAAAAATTATATCCGTATATATAAATATATTCGTATAGAAGAAATTTTATTAAAACTCGTATTTTATTCCGGCTTTATTAAACTATTTTGATGTTAAAAAAGCAAACAGAATATCGGCATTTGAAAACCTTTTTCTTTCAGTTAAAATTTTTTTCAAACTGTAAAATCACAAAACGCAACACGATAATCGTGGCTTAAACTTAATCAAATGCGACTGTATTTCGAAAAATCGGCGAAGTATTTGCACGTTCAAAAGACAAAACATTATATAACTATTGTCACTTACCCGAAGGACTGTTTGTGGATCCACTAGTTCCTCTTCCTCTCCTTCGTCGGCCTTAACTACTGGCAGATAACGCTTGAAGAAGTTCTGTATCGACATTTCTTTTATTTATCAGGATACTCTGATATCGTGGAAGTTGACTTCCCAAATTTCTGAAGAAATCAAGAAACACTTGGAAATGAATGAAGATAACCGCAACTCAGAACGTTCGGGAAGAATTATATCACGATTCATCGATTGATCGAAATTTAAAGTTGTATTGAAGAATTAGTACAGCAGCCAATCAGCTGCTACAGATAATAGGTAGACTAAAAAGTGATTGGATACGATTTTAAGGGCATATATTCAGATAAACTTGCAATCCATATAAATGGATGCATAAAAAAATTATCTAATTGCATTTTTATTATTAAATTGCACGTCAAACACGATTGCATAATTTTCTTTAAGCATACGTTTATGCGGCTGTGCAATTGTAATTTCATGCGAAACCCGTATGTAGCAACGTTCACATCGGTTCGTTTTAGGTGTGTTCAGAAAGACCGAAAATCTAAGGAATCCATTCCATGCAAATTATATAGGTCTGTTCGCGTTGCTTGAAATCTCCAAA
>NW_012130079.1:1201691-1225165 GCF_000143395.1 Atta cephalotes
ATATATATATATATATATATATATATATATATATATATATATATTCGCGCGTCGAAGAAAAAGAAAACAAAAATGTTTAGTGCAAAAAGTGCAAGCAACGCGATCTATAATTCGCAAGAATTCGAGATGATTCGAGACAAAATTTATTTTTTATACTGTATAATATCAAACATTTAAAGAATAACAATTATACGTATAAAAAGTATATGTTAAAATATATCACATATCGAAATATAGGACAAATTAGAAATAATTCATATAGGAGTCCAACTGCTAAGTAAGCAATTTCACCAGAGCTGAATTGATCATCAATTAAATTAAATGGAGTTTGATCGAAGTCGTCGTAAGGCCCGCGAGTTATAACTTTCGCGGGATGGAGAGAGAGAGTGCAAACGAGTTTGGGGCGTCTACTATTAGTAATTAACCCATAATTTGAGAGAGAGAGAAAGAGAGAAAGCGTTTGGAAAAATAAAGAATACTATCTGCAATTTAATCGCGAAGAAGGACGCGTGTTTGCTCGTCGACGTCGGCCCGGTTTGCGCGAGCGTGTTTACGAGCACGGGGATGCGCAAAGTGCGTCTCGTTTCTCATGTGCGCAAGTGAAATAGTATAGACACGATCAGCCAAACACGTTCCAGGTGCGTCAACTCGAAAAAGAGAGAAAAGGACAGAAAATCGCGTGTATCGCGACGGGTCAGCTAGCAAACGAGAGAAACAGAGAGAGAGATAAAAAAGATAAAAAAAAAAACTGTCCGTACGTTTCATCACATTTCTCAGCCGAAGTGCGGAATCGCCAAAGATCGCGAATTCATCAGCGGTGAGCGGAAACAACAGCGGAATAGTCGAAAGGACGATCGGTTCGATAGCTCGATAGGGAATAGGCTCGGGACACTCGCGCCGTTACGCATCGTCCCTGGACGTTTTACAAAAGTTACGCGATTTTTGGCAAAGGAAGAGATCGCAATTTGATTGAATAAGGATCTAAAGGTTTTGGTCGAAGTGATAGATCGAGCAAGGGAGATAAAGAGAGAAGAAAAATATAGACAGAAAAAGTGAGATGAGAAGAGTGGGAGATAGGTAGAGAAGCAAAGGCGAGAGAGCGAGATTCTTGGAACGTTCAACGTGTACGACCGAAGAATCATCGACGGCGTTCTATCTGGAGGATCCCGTGACGAGGAAATATTCTCAGTGGCTCACCGTCACGCGTGCAACCCAACCTAGAAAAGCGTTAAGAAGCACTTTCGAGGTTATGTACCGTTGAGGAGAACCGCATAACGTTCTCGTGTGAGACTGAACGGCCAAAGTTGCGAGAGAGAGAGAGGGACCACGTTGTAAGTCTGTGAACAGGACGCGACGGCTTTTGGGTTTCATCTGAAGATGCCATATCGATAACTTCGCACCGGAGATCGTATCGATCCAGCGACGAGTGTATTGCGTTCACGCTACGAGAGGATGCATTCTCGTATGAAAATTCACAGCAGAGTGGCAAAGATTTCGCGCGATCGTTACCTCTAACCTGGTTGCACGCGTACGATGCACAAGAGAAAGGAACTGCTAATGCTTGTAACAAACTATAAGACTAGTCTGTACACGTAAGCGTGCGATTACTTTGCAATTTTATGATTAATGAACGATCTCGATCATGTAATTACACCGCATATCACTAATGTAAAAGAGATACACTTGTTTCAACAACGAATTTGCTATTTTTTAAATATAATTGTAGTTGATTATTTGTAAGTGATGAACAGAGTGATGTATGGAAATTGTGTCCTACTGATTTGCAATTCAATTTGTGTGAACGCGTACAATTTATTTTACATATTTGATAGACACGCTTTTCTGGAAAGATGCAAATAAATTATGAGTTGTACAAGTTGATTTGCATTCAGCATAATAGTGATATCATCTAAAGTTTGGATAAATGTTTACGACAGAAGTTCATGTGAATGGATGATGCTCGGAGGCAATGAACGGCATGGAGAGACATGGTCATGGACATGGACATTCACATGCGCATTCGCATCGTCATCGCCATTCCCATGGCAGTTCTCAGAGCTCGTCGCAGAACTCGAGTCAGCCGTCTTCAAAACATAGTCACAGCCACGTGACACATTCACAGAAGGATACGGCTGTGCCATCAGCGACCCAGAAGACTCAGAGAAATTTCAAGCTACTGGTCGATCCATTTTTAGTTAAAGGAGCTACAAGACTATGTAGATACGATGGGACCGTTCCAGGCGATCCAACGTATCCACAG
This sequence comes from Atta cephalotes, assembly GCF_000143395.1. NCBI lineage: Eukaryota > Metazoa > Arthropoda > Insecta > Hymenoptera > Formicidae > Atta > Atta cephalotes. Next base: position 1,203,952 of record NW_012130079.1, read on the forward strand.
GTTCAACCTCGAGATCCCAGATCGCAATTAACTAGAATCTGGACTCGATTGGAACAGCTTGATCTACCTGTACCTAGATTTAAAATTGATTCCAATTACTGTGGAGAACCTCCTCCACTAGAGGTAACGTTTTGCCATTTAAACGACAATATTGATAAGACATTTTTAACAAACATGGTTCAGAAGTTTGGATCTATAGAAGAGCTTACTATTTATTACCACCCGTTAAACAATAAACATCTTGGCATAGCAAGAGTGGTGTTTGAATCGACCAAGGCTTCTAAAGCATGTGTAGAAAAATTGAATAATACATCTGTGATGGGGAAAGTATTAAGGGTTTTTCTGGATCCCTTTGGAGAAGAATGTAAGAAGATGTTCGAGGAGTTAACCATGGAGAAAAAACCACCTGAAAAGAAGGTAGAAAAAGAACCATCGAAGCCAGAGCCAGAACCAGAAAAACATCAGACACCAGTAGAAAAGGCTTTGCCCGAGGAGAGGGACGACTTTAGAAATAGTAAAAAACCTATTCTAAATATAGAAAAGAGCAGAGAGCCATATGTAGAAAATTCAAGATATAACAAGTACAGGGACTATCCTACACCAAGTGGCAGTGCAGGTAGTGATTTGGGTTATGGAACAGCGCCCAGTGAATTGAATTATTCTAGTAATTATTCTCAAAATTCTACTCCAGCAACAAATTATGACTTTTACTATAGTAATTATCATCATCAACCTCCGAGTAGCTATTTAACTAATATCCCGCAAAATGTGTCACAGAATATACCAATTCAACAGAACTCAAATGTATGGTGGGGTAATAATTCTGGATCAGCAGGATATTCAAGCTCAACTTCCGTTTGGCCAATTCAACCACATGCGACAAATTTGGACAATACTAATGTCACACCGATTAATAATAAAACTTCCAGTGCAAAAGCGCATACCACTCCTAAAAAGGAAAAGGAAAATCAGACTACAGCAAAGAGTACACCTCGTGATTCTCCTGATGAAACTCGCAAGACATTAGATTTAGATACAAGAATTGCTATGTTACTAAAGGATAAAGCGGGTGGAATGGCACCTCCTTTCTTACAATTTGGCAGTGACTCAGAAGATGATAAAAAATCTCAATTTGATGACAATGAGATATTATCAGATCCACCCAGTCCTTTCCTCTCACGTGAGATATACAAACAGTGTTTTGATAAAATAGTAGAGAGAAACAAAGAACGGAGAAAAGCTCATGAAAATAGCATTAGTCAGTTTTCCGTGGATGAAGATTTAGGTAGTGTCATAAGTTCCAGTGAAGATGAAGCGTTATTAGGAAGTTACAGCCCAGCACCTGATGACAATGAACCAGAGCCACCTAAGGAACCACCTCCACCTCCACCGCCTGACGACGACAGAATGTCTCTGAGTCCTTTAAGTTCAGGAGATGAAAAAATTGAGGAAGTGAGAACATTTATACATATGAAATATATAAGTATTCATCGTCTATTTTATATTCATAAAATATCTTTTTGATAGGTAATAGCACAGACTGAACCTTCAAATCAACTATATCCGGCAGCTGGTTACCCAGGACATTTGACTCACTATCCTTCTAACGATGTTTATAATTGGCCGCGACCGACGCAATATCCTTATCCTTATGGAACAACTTATTTACAAAGCCATTATCAACCTAATACAGCGTCTTTTTCGGCAACAATGGGAAATCATCAAGGAGCAAATTATTATTCCTCTTTTCAATCTCGGTTACATGCTATGGCAAATTATAATATCACAAAAGATCCACAGGTAAGGTTGATTGTCACACAAATATATAAATCTAAACTTTGTATTTAAAACTTTTAAAACCAGCTTTTAAAAATATTTCTATTTATAGGGACCTACTATCAATGGAGTATTAAGCAGAGTTGTAAATGAACTAAAGCAAATTCTAAAGAAAGATTTTAATAAGAAGATGATAGAGAACACAGCATTCAAATTATTTGAAGTTTGGTGGGATGAAAAGAAATCAGAAAAAAATCAAATTCAGGGTAGCAGCGATAATATTATTGTCAATAATACAACAAAAGAAGAAAAATCGCAGGGATTGTCATCATTATTAGAACAAGCAACACCACTGGGACTCAATTATGATGGTTTTGGTTTGGGTATTAGAGCTAGTATGCCAAAGATGCCTTCATTTAGGGTAAGATAATGTTATGTAAAATAACAAAAATAAAAATCTAGGTTACTAAGAATCAGCACGGAAGAAGGTGCGCAAATTTTGCACATTTTTTTTACAAGTAAAATTGTTATTCTATTTGATGTATAGATGTCTTTTTAAAAGCCTAGAGAACTCATTGAATTTCGACTCTCTTTGGAGTCTTCTTCAGCAATATTCTATATTAGATTTTTTGAACGGACAAGACAGAATAGTCAGTCACAGGTTGCCAAAACTAGTGGAATCTGTTTCAAATTCAAATACTTATGAAAAAACTGGAAAGGATACGGACAGTAAGAGCGCAAAAGACATCGCACAATAATATATCTATGAAACTTCTTTATTCACTAAAACGCGTTTATATTGTATTATGTTTCAAATACTTGAAAAACTTAAATTTAATCAAAGAATGGCAAACAACTCATCTCCACGGTTGCCAAATCTTGTCATAAAGCTTTGAATGCTGTTATTCACAAATTAGCACTTTTTCACAGCACTTTTTATGCGGAACTAATTGAACTCTGACTTAAGCAATTCGTAGTGTCGAATAAGTCTCACGAGCGTTTAAATTGTCAAAAGATCAGATTGAATAAAAACAATAATCACAGTAAATAGAGATCAAAGCAGTATATGCGGAATATAAGTTGATTTTACAACATATTTAACATACATAATGTCAAGTCTTAGATATAATGTATATAAGAACGGAAAATTATTGTAAGAGTTATAAATTTAATTTAATAAAAGAAATTGAAGAGTCAAGAGGAAAAAAAAATAAAATAAGGAGTCAAAAGTTATGAACAATAATAACATTATGCATAAAATTATATGGTGGAATTATTATCACTCAACATTAAATTATATAATGTTGTATCTTATATTTTTTTTCGCTAAACATTGGATATTGTTATTATTTTAGTTTTATTTTTATATATATAGCGCAAGATCAAAGCTCCAAGCCCATTACCACAGGATGAGGACAGTCGACAATCGGGTCATGCTGATATGGAAACAATTGAAAGTGATAGTGATCTAGATGTACCACCTGTACAAAAAACAAAGAAACCGATGACTTCTCTTCCGACCATTTCTTCCTCGTCTACTACGTCTTCGTCGATCGAAAGTAGTAGCGAGGAGATTAGTTCCAGTGAATCTTCCGATAGTTCAAATGAAAGTTCCGATGCAGAAGCTTGCTTTGAGGATGAGGTGTGTATAAAGTGCAAGTAAGCGCAATGATTAAAAAAAAAATACGATAGACTTAAGGAGATATGCTAATTAAAATAAATTTATTTTTAGCAAGATACAGATAGCCGAATGTCCGACAATAGGCCTTTGGCTTGTAATAGCGAAGATCCTGATATTTTGATGGAACTTGCGATCCAAAGATCTCTAGACTGTCCTACCCCAACTGGCAGAGAAACGCCGGTACCAGATATCAAAATTAAAGATCAAAATTCAAACGAATTCCCGCAGATTGATGATGACAATCTGAATAGTTCATTATCTTCTTCCATAAGATATGAAAGCATAAAAGAAGAGGAAAGAATTTCTGAGAAATTACCTGTAGTGGAAGAAAAATCATTTGATGTGTGTAGAACCTTAGACAAGGAAGTGAAAGATACATCGATCACTGAAGATAAGGGAACACAGAGCGATATGAAACCGGTGATAATAACATCAGCAATAAAAGAAGAGGTATTACCGGATATACAAAAAATGGAAAATTCGGCTGCGGAAGCTCTGATGACTCTAGCTGGACATGATAATATTATACGGCACAAGAGTCCAGGTCCTATACAACCTAATATTATTAGAGCACTACAGACAATGTCAGCAAAATACATCAATGATGAACCCATTTTGAAGGATAATGAAAAGATTGAAATGTTTAGTGAGATTCCTACAACTGACTCAGAGGAAGAGAGCTTAGAAATCAGAAGATTAAGGTTAGTTAAATAAGTTTTTTTAAGGAATGTGTGTGTTTTGATTTTTTTTTGTATATAATATTATAAATCATAGTACAGTACATACTATAGGATTAATTACAATAATTGCAATGGACACATTTAAAATGGATAAATTTTAGTTAACCTGTTCGCTGAACGATTTGAACATGATTAATTCTTACTTGTGAACCAACCATGTTCAATCGGTAAGCAGGCTAGCTGCTTTATTTGGAGTGTTTTCCAGCAAGGATACAGTCAGATACAGTGTAACATAGTGAATCGTTACATCCTTGTTTTTTGTTTACATTAAATAAGAATGAAATGATTCTTTGTGACGGACTATGTTCTTGCTGGAAAGCATCCATAATCTGAACGTGTTTATTGATTTGTGTGTAATAACAATCTAAAATTTTTTATAGTGGGTTTGATCGTTTCGAGAGTGAGTAACGAAAGTTCGATCCGAAAGTATCATGATCAGAAATCGAAGAGATAGAAACTTGTGACGTCATTAATCACTCTCGGAGTGATTAAACTTGCTGATTAAATATTTTTAAATCATAACATTACAATATTATCTATATAGGTATCAAGCGGAGACAGAGCTTCGATTGAATGGACAGCGGACACCAAGTTCACCTGGTTCTCAGGCTTCGCAGGTGTATATGGAACATTCGTATTCATTGCCACCTGCACAACCTGAACCGGTAGAACCGATGATACGAGTACCACCAGTCTCGATGAAAGTAAAACATCCAAAGATTGTTAAATTAACGAAATCGAAAGATAATACTCATAAAACCGAGAAACAGAAATCCAAGAAATATACAAAAATACACAGCAATCAGAATCATATGGGAGAGAAGGAAAATATCCGAAATGATTATATATATGATAAGCTTCCTAAACAGATTCCAGAACCGACTGTCACGTACAAAGAACGAGATCTTATGTCAGAAATGGCTATTTTGTACGAGTTTTTAACTAGGGGAATAGACTCGGAAGATGTAGAATATTTGAGAAGAAGTTACGAGGCTTTATTAGCGGACGATACTCAAGGTTACTGGTTGAACGATACGCACTGGGTTGATCATTCGCCGACGGATGTACCGAGCCCCGCGAAAAAGAGGAAACGAGACGAACTCCGATTGCATGCGAGTGGAAGCGCTAGAACGGAAGGATATTACAAAGTTGACATCAGAGAGAAGGCTAAACATAAAGTAAAAAATGATTTATCTGATATGTTTGTAAAAGTTTTCATTTTTCTAAAGAAAATTTAAAGTTCAGATGTTTATATTATAATGTTATTTTATTATTAAAGAAAATCTATAGAAAAGCCAGTAAATCATCCTTTTTGCTTTTGCAGCATCATTATGCTCAAAGTATACAGCGCAGTAATGATGTAGAAGACAGCGGCGGCTCTTATAGTGGAGGTGATGGTGTAATGAATGGTCCAAAAAATAATTCTAAAGCGTTGACTGGCAAAATGCAAGCATTGTCACGTGAGGCACGAAGTAATCAACGTCGGCTATTAACAGCTTTTGGAATTGATACAGACAGTGATCTCCTTAAGTTTAATCAATTAAAGGTAGGATATATAAATTCAAAATATCTATTAATATAGGTAGTGATATATATAATTCAATATATCTATTAATATTGATGTATATAATATTCTAATGTAATTCATAATATATATTTTGTGTTTTAGTTCCGTAAAAAGCAATTGAAGTTTGCTAAATCTGGTATTCACGATTGGGGCTTGTTCGCCATGGAACCAATCGCGGCCGATGAAATGGTTATCGAGTATGTTGGACAAATGGTTAGACCGGTTGTAGCCGATCTACGAGAAGCTCAATACGAGGCCACTGGAATTGGAAGTTCTTACCTCTTCCGCATCGATTTAGATACAATTATCGATGCGACAAAATGCGGCAATTTGGCGAGGTTTATAAATCACAGTTGTAATGTAAGTCACTCTATTTCTTTAATCTTGACTGGCTATGCAATATGATAAATATATTTTGTGTGTTGTGTGTATATGTGTGAAAAACAGAGAAATTTGAACATTAAAATAAAAAATTGAAAATTAAAATCTAAATTAAAATTTAACTTGATGAATTGATAAAAATATTGATAAAAATATTAGTTTTCTTCTGATTTGTTATATTCCAATCTTAATCTCTAGTTTATTAATACGGTCACAAAACTCAATATTAATTAATCTTGAAATGAGAGAAACAGAGCAATATATTTATAATATTACATAATATGTAATATTATATACTTTATATTGTAATATTATATACTTTATATTGTGGTTATCAAATCTTTATTTCTTTTAGCCGAATTGTTACGCAAAAGTAATCACGATCGAAAGTCAAAAGAAGATCGTAATCTACAGTAAACAACCGATAGGAGTTAATGAAGAAATTACTTATGATTATAAATTCCCATTGGAGGATGACAAAATCCCTTGCCTTTGCGGAGCTCCTCAATGCCGTGGTACCCTCAACTGAATTGTTCATTCTTTTTCCCGTCTTCATACTTCATCATACCCTACTCATATTTTTGTAAATATTTCCCCATGTAAACATTTTATAAAAATGCAATGGAAAATGCTAAATTATGTTAAGATGCGTTCTTCCTATTTTATTATGAGACCCTTCTGATCCAGTATTTGACTTCGATATTTGGAAAAGTGAGATAAATGTCTGAATTATTACTACACCTAATGGTAGAATTATATTACAGTGTTTCATTTTATATTTATCGTCGACTACTAAACGTGTTAATTGATAAATAACATTAACAGAAATACAATTGAAATTATATTTAGTGCAATTATGTCTACAATTATAAACAATGTAAATATTCTCAATGTATTATAAACAGAGTGATTTTTTCTCTCAATTGTATGTCAATAATTTAGAGAGTGAATTTGAGATATAGAATGAAAAAAGAATATTATATGATCATAAATTTAAGTTTTATTTTCCAAGTTATAATAAAAATTAAAGAAATTTAAGTTATATTGTTCCATCTAGAGTAGCATAAAATCTTATGTGTCTCGTGCATTACTAGAATGATGCAAAAATCTGTTGATTTGTTTTTCTATTGGATTTCTAGTTTTAGGTGACCTGCTCTTTTTGCAAAAAAGGTAGCCAACTTAAATCTAAACTTCTTTTCTAATTCCCTAGGAATTATGGAAAAGAGTAAGAAACCTAAACATGTGTTTGGCTAGCGTCTAGGTGGCGCTGAAAACATGGAAGAATGGAGGTTAGATTACGGTTTTTTTTACCGTTTTCTGAGATTGTTGTTTTAGAACGTCTTTTTCAATAAATAGGTATAAACAAAATTTCGAGTACGTTATGATAACGTGGTTGCATAGAAAATTAAGTGATATTTTAATCAATTATATTGTTTTTCTTTAAGAAGTGCTGAGATTGTTAGGGTGTCTTGACAGGTGGTAAACTCTTGCATTCTTATCTTTATTGATTGTTATGAATGTTATAAGAGGCTATCTAAATTAATTACAAGTGATCCATATTAATTCAATATTATGGCAGATCGCCTAACACAGTTGCAAGACACCATAAATCAAGTAATAAAATATTTCTATTTTATTGTCTCATACGTTTATCATCTTAGCATCTTAATGATCTTAATTGTCGATTTGGTATTAGCAAGCAGAACACTTTTGCAACAGCGTTGGTATTCTACAACAGTATTCTACGCCCAGTAAATTTCCTGGTTTTGATCGCATCGGTACCCCGCAGCCACATCAATCTCAAGAAGGTTTTTATATGTTTCAATATATATTGATAATATAATACTACTCTTTAGTACATAAAATAATTTTACAGTCCTTTATACGTATAGATCATTTGTGTCCTGGATTAATTTTTATTACTTTTATAAGTATATAAAAATTTTATTTTTATATATATTTTAACATCTTTAATAGGTGTTTATAAAATTATATAAAAAGAAAAAAAAGAACAGAAGCTATTATTTAGTCAGGTACTCTTAGTATTTAAAAAAAAAAGAAATGTAGGATACAAATGATCTGATTGTATTTATTTAGGGTTAAATATACATGTTGATTATAAATCATAGTTCATCTATTTTAGATTACGCTGCCTTATTTGCAAATCTCATTGCAAGGTGTGCCAAAGATATAGATACATTAATAGAGAGTTTGCCGAGCGAAGAATCATCACAGGAATTACAAGTAGCCAGCCTTAGCAGACTCGAACAGGAGAATCAACAGGCTGGTGAACAATTGGAGGAAGTAGTAAGACAAGGAGAGACACTTCTTCAACGAATTCAAGCAGCTCTACAGGATATTGCGCAAAGTCAATTAGATATGCAGAATCCTACATCGACGACTGTGATCAATATGAATCTTAGCAGTTCTAATATAAAACAAGAAAGCCTTAGTTCTATAAATACCGTGTCCTCAAATAATACACATCAATTGTCAGATCCTTCACCTAATTCAATAAATCAATGACATATTTATGATTTATTGTAAACTGTTATATTTATTGTTTGCTAGAGACTTATAATTTTAAAATATTTTGACAGTCTGTAAAATCAAATCGGTATATGAATTTCAAGTATATAAAATAAAAGATGATTACTATTGTCACTACAATTATTAATTATACAACATTTTATTATAAAAAATATCGCTTAAGACAATAAATGGAACATTAATTTAGAGTGTTACAATATTTTAGTACAATTATATTTATAATAAAAATATAAATTTGATAATATATTAAAATTAAAGCTTAAAACAATTTCTTAATCATTGAAAAGGAGAATAGTTTTGTTACAGTGAATTTTTTAGATAATACATTAATCAATCTGTATGTATTTATATTTAGCATTTTATAATATATGTTAATGTGTGTAGATGAAAGAAAGAAAACAAGTAATGGAAATTTTTTGACTGCAATTCTTGGTGTTTTATTTTGCATTATTTCTCTTATTTAACAATATATTTCTAATGGCTTTCTAATTCAATTTTTAAAATTCTTGATTTTTTCGAGAAACTTCGAGAAATTTCTAATACGAAATTTTGTTAAATTCATATATGTTCACACATATTTGTACTTCAAATCAGTGACATTCATATCATATCATACATATAATTTATATATCTTACAAATGATTTAAATTAATGTGAATAGATTAATACTAATTTAAAAAATCATTAAAAAATGTTGCGAATATTGAATATTCGTAAACCTTATTACAAACTTTTAAAATCTCACAATCATGAGTTTTATTCGCTAATTCGACAATTAGGTTACAGGTAATTAATAAATCAAGATTCTAAATAGTATTTAATCATAAATAATATTTAATAAATAATATAAAAAAAATATTTTTTTAGAAACTTATTCTTTTAAATTAAATCTTTTTAATTATGAATTTGTTATATAAAATATTAAAATTTAATTTATGAGACTATAGGCACAATATAGTGTCTAGTTTTTTCTTATCCTTTACACATAAGATACATTTTTATCAATTTATATTAATTCATCAAAATTATGTAGCTTAACACGGAAAAAGTCGAAAAATAATAATCAAACAGGAATGTGTATTGATAAACCAACAAAATGCTCGAGTGGAAAGAGGGTCAATTTTTTTTTCCACAAAGAAACCGAAGCTGCTATGAATGAGCAAATAAGTGTGGAACTGATGGCATTTTATTATTATTTATCGATGGCATGATCCCTTTTATTTCTTTCAACTTTAAACAAGATACAATTTATACAAGAAATTAGGATTTTACACAAATCATAGATTAATTTTTTTAATTATTATAATTATAAATTGCCTTTATAATATGTGTCCTTTTGATATAATTAAAATTGATTAATAAAATTAAAATTAATTTAATTGCTATTTTATGAAAATTTATATTTCATTGTATAAAGGCTGCATATTTCGGTCGCGTGGACATTGCTTTACCCGGCTGCGAGTCATTCTTTATGCAGATGCATCATGAAGAGCATGAACATGCCTTGAGATTTTTTAACTATATAAAAATGCGAGGCGGCAAAGTGCATTTATACGATATATCGCCGCCAAATGATCAAGATTGGAAATGCCCATTGCATGCATTCAAAGTAAATTTATTTTGAACAATCGAATCTATTGTAATTTAAGATGATTTTAAATAATGTAATATATATATTTTTTAAGAATATGATACATCCCTTAAGAATTAATAAGAGTCTTTCATTTAATAATAGCTATTCAGGTGTATAAGTTAATTCTTTTGTTTATGTAAATTTTCTATAGACAGCATTGCAATTGGAAATCGAAGTTGGTCAAAAACTAGTTGCGGTAAATGCTATAGCGGAAAAGCACGGTGATCTGAATGCGAGTGATTTTATCATCACCGGTTTCATGGAAAATCAGATGAAAAGTGTTAACGAATTTGCAAGATTAACGACCATATTGTCGGGTGTTGGAGATCAAGCATTGGCGCGATTTCTATTTGATAAGGATCTACTCGACAATTATGTCATGTCCGATTTCAATGTTCTAAAAAACAAATCTCAGTAAAGAAAATTTGATAAATAACTGCATAGGTCCTCTTGTGAAAGTATTTTTTTATAAATATATAATATTCCTATATTGTATATTATATATTATATCGATTTTTATTTTTTAGAATTGTAGTATTCTTTTATAAAATTGTCTGCGAAAAATTTGTGTATTCAAGATTAAAATTGACGGAAAACGAAAGTCTCGTTAAGTCGTAATCACACTAATAATTGTGCAATTGTGATTGGCAATTACTTTCAACCAATCAGAACTAAGCAATCGCCATTGCTTTGTCCTAATTAGTTGAGAAGTAATTAACAATCGCCGTTCATAACCGTTAGCGCAAAAAGTGCAAAAGGTTAAGTAATACGAATAGATTTATATTGTAAATGCAAATAAAAAATGAATGCTACACTCCCCTCCCCCCTCTCCCTGTAAATTTATCAGAATTATTAGATGGAAATTTAGCACAATTGAGTACAATTGAGCATGCTTGAAAATTGAGCATTGAAAATTATAGCGTTTTTCATTGGGAAAATTAGTGCACATTAATGCAATGGAGTATAAATCTGTTTATATATTTTCAGTGTTAATAAATCCTTTTAAGGTTATGAAGTTTTTGTGACAGCAAAGGATATGTGATTAGGATTAAATTATTTATATTAATACAATAAATTAGAATAGATTTACATTTCAATTGCACTCAATATGCATCATCAGTGTTGCACTAGTCTAGTGGAAAACGCTATTAGGATATATTTTACATGCGATCTTTATAAAAGAAATATGATTGGATAATTTTCTTTATGCATATGTTATACGGTTATGCAAGTTGTGTGAAAATAGCCTTAGAGTTTGGCTAATTTGGGAAATCGAATAATTTTAATATTATACCGCTTTTTCCAATTAGCCAAATTCCATTAATCAATACACGGACATGGTCCTCGATCTTCTCTCACTCCAATACAATTTAATGAAAACGCATACATAATACATTACACGTGACACATGTAAGTGGGGACATAAGGAACATGGCCGCTATGGTTTCGTTGATTTGTTAGTGTTAGTTGGACAAGGGGGTTCAAGGTATTTAATCAAGGTTGCGATAGCGATTGCTCATTGCTGACAGTGCACGTTAATTAATCGCGTCTCAGCATCATTAAATTCACGGCAACGAGATTTGCCACGTATTTCCGGGACGTCAGACGATCTTACTTGTCTCCATTTTTTTTCATTTTTTTTCTATACAAAAAATTTCCTTGCACGGTGTGAGAAGATACTTACGTGATTTCCCCTCCCCCTCCGTAGTTCCTTTCTTCCACCTGTAGATATAATTTATCTATCGAAAGAATACATCATTCTTTGCTTTATTCTCGAACGTGCCCTCGCGTAATTAATCTCAAAGTCTGAAGGAGTGATTCACGCGTGGATTTTGCTAAGAAACGAATAGACAAAAAGCAGCGACAAAAAATTTCACTCTTCGCTGCCGGGTAAGTTTGTACGATGGCGAGTGATCTGTCAAGCGGCTGCACGGAGACAATCGACATCCTGGACGATGAGAAAGAAGAAGGCGAGATTTCGTTGGAGGATGTTAGTTCGTCTGAAGAAGGTGGAATGGGTCACTTGACTAGTAACTACGTTGTTGGCAGAGTGCGTGCATGTCCTGATTGCAAATCTTGGGGCGATTGTGCTACCTGGTGTAATGCACCGTATCATCCTAAGAACCAGAGCAGGAGAGGTAAAGTCATACTGGACCTCATGTTCGTATCTGTCGTCCAAGATATTTCTTTTTTCTTTGATCATTTTTCATACTTGTGTTTGAAGTTAAGGCCTGATTTCATCCATGTAAAATTAACTTTAATTTTAATTTAATTTAAAGTTTATTCTTCTTCTAAATCTTAAAATCCAATTTAATCTTTTCTAATTCTAAGAAACAGTGAATTCGAGTGAAATCGAGAATAAAGTTAATGTTATATTGATAGAACTGGATCTTTTGGAAGAGATTCAAAAGCATTTCCTCTTGGATCTTTTGGTTTATTTATGCGTATATTTTGTTTCTATATATATATTTATATCTTCAAAATCTATATATATATATATATATAGATTTTTGAAGATATAAATATAATAAATAAAACAATTGTTATAAAATGATCGTAAAGAGCACATATAAGAGTCAAGTTAACAAAATAATGTAAATAAAAATAATAATAATTTTTACACTCATTTTTGTTAAATTGATTCTTATATGCCCTTTACAATCATTTTATTGTAAATTTTTAATATTAAGAATCAATCCTTTATTGTTTTATATGATTTGAATAATTGTTATGATTTCCCAATTATACTCCCCTAAGAAATGTATTCTGATATAGATTTCTTTGATTTCTGTCATTACAATATTTTATGTATTGCTTTTAACTTTCCCACACAGTACAAATCTTCAAAAAACATCCTAAAAAAAGAGACATCCTTTGTCTTTTGAATCCTAAAGATGTCCCTAGGATGTCTCTTGGATAAAGTGTGTTATGTAGATTTCATTAATTACAATATAATCAGATAAAGAAATTTTATAGAGATTATAGAGATTCCTATTTTAATAGAATTATTTTTGAAAAAAGTCTTATTAGTCTGTATGTATATAAAGAAAAATATATCTTTCAATGAATAAATATAAGAGAATAGTAATTATTTGAACTAGTATCTTGTTTTAATCAAGTAGCAGTTAATCTTATTTTATAAGATCCAGTCAAAGGAAAGGAAAACCGTCATCATGTCAGAGAAACAGGATTTGCTGCAACAAAGCACATGGCATCGACATTACAAGAGAAAAATGATGACCTAGTACCAATCTCTAGCGACAGCGACATGGAAATCGTCGGTCTTACAGATACATCCAATCGATCAAAGGCTAAAGTAAAAAAGAAAAAAAGAAAAAAAAGGAATATGAAACCCTCACTAACGATGAATTAATTTCTCCGACCTCTATTGATATGCTATCATCTATAGCAGAAGTTAGCACGGTAAAAATATATAGGGAAGTAAGTCCACTTCGCAGATCAAGTGGCAGATCAAAGATGATCTCGAAATCGCCAGTTCGAAGATACAGGTCGCCAGTGATAGCACGATCGTCGTTTCAATCTTCTCGATCTCCGCTGAATCATTCCAGATCTCCGATATTAAAAAAATCGCCGCGAAAGATCAGATCCCCGAAACGTAGTCTCCGGCGTCACTCACCTGTGAAAGCAGCGAAGAGGCTGCCATCGAAGCTGAGCTCGCCGCCGTCTACTCGTTCCTATGTCGATAGACATGGCGAGGTGACGCGGTTATTGAAAAAGGTGAAGCATCTAGATTCCATAGGAACTCATGCATCGGAACCGAGCGTCATCCGGAATAAGGAATCATCGTCGCTGAAGGAGAAATTATCGAATATGAATATACTAAACAGAGCCAGCAGCGATGACCACGTGCATCTCAAGGGAAAATTAAAGGTTGAGTCCGAAACGGTCGACGATGCCGACGATGAGGATGATCTGGCGTTGCTGCGACAAAAAGCGTTAGAAACAAAGCAAAAAAAGTCCAGTAAATCGGAGCATTCAGCAGATGTAGAATCAGAAAAAAGATTGGCTGTGAATAACGATGACCAGGACGAGGAAGCTTTGCAACTTCGTATGATCGCGCTGCGCTCAGCAGTCATGAAGAAGCATCAGAATCGGGTTCAACGCGGTATTAAGACCAAGAGACCTACTCGCAGTGAAAGTCCGTTTAGTTCGAGTTTTCTCGATGATATACCTGTGCCTAGCGATGAGCTGTTGAAATATGCGTCGCCACCATGTACACCGTCACCCGAGAGCAATCACATTGAAGACATGGATTTGGATACTGACATCGAAAGGGAGAAAGAAAAGTTGCCATACTCGCCGACCGATAAGATTACCGAGAACGTTCCTATCGACACAGCGTTGCTTGGAATCGAGCCATCTGACGTATCGTTTATTAACGTAAACGAGAACATTGGTAGCCCGGTTTTTGACGATGCACAGGATGAACTTGCAACGAATAACCTCACATCTTATTATAATGAAACTTACTTACCTTACCAAGCACTTCCAAGTAAACCGCAATTCTATGCGCATTCGCCATCACAGTACAACAATGAGGCCTTTCATTCGGATTTAAATGATATAACCGGAAAAGGTTTCGAAAATCCTCACAGCAACGGTGTCGTTTGTGATCTAATAGATGGAATTTGTTGTCAAGAAAGTACTTATTCCTTAACGAATATGCCAGATACGCATGATCTTCCAGTGTCCAAGGATCTTCTCACCCCTCCTGTCTCTTCCTATGGCACTTTCGCTTCTTCTCTTCAGATGCAACAAATCGTGGAGCAACCTGCCAAGGATAGTATTATATTTGTGAATATGGATTCCACATTTAGAAATGATAAACCCGCCTATGAAATGCAGACAATCCCTCCATTTAATTCCGTTGCAAATGCTTCGACAACGGCGTACGTCACTAAATATGCCGAGTCGATGTCGCCGAATGAATCGATGATAACGATAGATGATCTTCCGGAGGCATCTGTGAATCCATTAAACTCTCCCATTGGCGATGACAAAAATTTACCGGCCATAGAATACATTCCAATGGAAACAGCACCATGTCAAATTACTATAGAAAAAACATTACAAGAACCTTTATATATGCAAGGTATCCCAGAAGTTACTAAAGATATGAATAAAATACCTACGTTGATCAATAGGAAGCTAGTACCCGCGCCAATACTGAAATCGAATAAGCGGCTGCGACAACATTTGAAGAAGCGTGAAATGCTGCAGCCAGAGCCGGAGCCAGAGCCGGAGCCGACTTTTAAGAATGCTGAGATGCAACCGGTGACCATTGTTGCCGCAAACGCGAATAGCAGCATTTTCAAACCTATAAAATTACAAGTAGTGAAAAAATCTGCGCCTGCTTTGTCGACGCTCCCTACATTCGACAATTCAGCGAACGAATCTTTAGATACATCAGAGGATCAAAGAGGCTCATCCAAGGAAGATCATGAGACAGTTGAGCTGGGACAAACTGATGTCACTACTACGTCGTCAGCGAATGAAACTACTCTAGCTCGCAGAAAAAGGAGAAAAAAGGAGAAACGCAGAAGGAAAAATGCACGTTGGATGAAATGGTTTGAGAATGAAACGAACCCATGTTTGGATGCTGATGTAAATAGAGATGTAATTACGAATGCGTCTACTTTAGACCACATTGCAACCGAATCTGATCAGAACAAGAGCAATGATAACGCTAGTACACATAAGATTTTAATAGAAAATGGAGAATTAACGAGATTGCAAAGTATCACTGATACGCAGGAGTCTATCAACTCCGGTGATATTATGACCGAAAAGAGAGACGTGGAGAATCACACAATATTATTAACATCCATCGAATATTCACAAGAAGAACACATTAAATCCCATTGTTTGTCAACAAATCCCGCGCCAGACAATTTGAATTCTGGCACAGTTAGCAAAATCACCGATACTAAAAGCCTTAGTAGAAGACAAAGCATTGACGAGGATGAGGATGAATTACGAGCCATTTTATTGGCTTCTTTAAAACGAACGAAATCAGCAGATATCAACAGTCCTCCAATTGCTCCACCTACTCCAATTACAAACTCTGTTGTAACGAATGTCCAAACATTTGCATTAAATCAAATATTGACAGATACCATGCCATCTACAGTTAACACAACGTGTATTGTGAGCAACAATGCTCCGTTATTATTGTCGAAGCCATTGCCGTCGAAGCCATTGCCGTCAAAGCCATCGCCGTCGAAATCGTCACCGTCGAAGCCATCGCCGTCGAAATCGTCGCCGTCGAAGCCGTCGCCAACGAAGTTATTGTCGTCGAAGCCATTACCATCGAAGCCTTTATCGGAAACAATAAAGAAAAAAATTAATGAGGCATCTATCTCGGTGCAAAATGGCAGCAGGAAAAGAAACACTAGCCTAGACACGGTAAAGAGTCCTCCGAAAAAAATAACGAGAAAAGCAATCACGAGCACGAAAGTGGTAAACAACGCTAAGAAATATCAGAATATGATTGTGAAGAGGAGACTGAATCTACGAAAGATTGATAACAATACGAAGCCTAGCGAAAACGCATGGTCCAACGCTAACGCTTCAAAAATATCGTTGCATGCATCTGACACTCAGCGATTTGTGATAAGTTTGGGCTCCGATACGGATACCGAGTCCGAAGGAGAGAAAAACGAGTCTGTTTCTATCGTGGAGAAGCATCAGGCGCACCAGGAGATCCCCGCTGATTTTGAAAAGAACTTGAGTAAATTTCTGCGTGAGGTGAGAAACGAACAAGAACAGTCTGCAGCAGCAGCAGCGAAATCATCCAGTTCGTCCACGCAAGCAACAAAGCGAGATGTGTTACAAACAGCTAACGGTTCATCTAATATGCACACGCCACTGGTAAGGCGATTGCATGTTTCCTCTAATTATTCTTTAATGCTATTAATTTACTTGAAAGAGATTAATATTGTTTAGATTCGCAATTCGAAGATTTATTATACTAAAGAAAAATTGCTCGCTGAAACTTTCTTAATTTGTTCTGCAGGTTTTCCTACTTTGTTGCAGGCCGTGAGGCATCTTCCTGCGTCACAGCAAGAGGAGTATCGTCGTTTGAAACAAGAAATCTTGGAGCGCGAAAAATTGAAACTACAGAGAAAAGTAGCAAGTAATAGTAGTAGTAGTAATAGCAGTAATAAATTATCAAATACTAACGTAGCAAGCTCACCAATAAAATCTTTGTCATCGTGTGAAAAGAAAGCGCATGTTAAACAGAACCAAGATAATTTAAAAACGCCAGAGAAGAATCCTCCTCAAGAATCATCAACAGAAGGAAAGAAAAACGATGACGTGACGAGAGACACATCAGAATTAAACGTATGTCGTAACTCTGCTGAGAAAAAACTTTCAGTGAATATTGCTAAACATACTAATTCCACACAAAGTTTTTTGCAAACTAAAAATTGTAAAAAAGCGATACCGAATAATCTCAGCATTCGAATTACTAATGTTACTGCTTCAAGTCACGCCAACGGTAGAACGATCGAGAATTTGCTTGAGAAGCAATCCGTGACAGATACACAGCAACATAGATCTGCTTTGAGAACGTTAAGCACAGACGAGATAAATTGTAAACACATGCAAGTAATGTTGAAGCCGAATGCAATTGAGCGAGTCGTCACTATAAATGACAAATCAATTGTGCAACATGACATGACAATAAACGTCAGTCAAAATGAAAATCTGATCGAGCCTGATGTCAAAACAGAAAATCTAGTCGAGAAAAATCTAAATGATGTAGATAGTAACAATAGTACTTTTTCTACTGCATCTACTGTAAAACTTCCAAATTTATTTTTGGTTTCGAGTGAACATGAAGAGACGATGGAAACCACAATGTCACTTTCTCAATATAAAGCAGAATGTCAGCAAGAAATTAACAGTGATACTTCAACGTCTGTACTTACAGACAATAATAATAGCAACAATGACTCTCATAAATCTGACTCGGTTACTGACGATAACAGTACTGCGAATGATATTTGGGACACACTTAAAAAGGATGTTAAAGCAGAAGTGGATTCTCTGACGAGTCTTCCAGAAGCGGAACAAGAGCGACATTTGAGAGAAACTGAGCATAAATTAGTTGAAAAACGGTAATTACACAAAATAATTTGCGGAGAAACAAACTATAATAATAAAACGACATACAATAGAGCTTTCATATTAAATTATGTTTACGTGATAATTTATATGATATAGGTATACGGTCTTAGATCATTTAGCAGAAATGTCAGGGAATCTTCGTCAATGGGATCTGGAGAAGGAAGTACAAACTACCTTGGCCAACGAAGTGAGAAAACTTAAAGAACAGTTAAAGATAGCTGAGGAAAGGTTACAACAGCAGCGCAATCGCGTTAACAGCATGGGTCCAAAAGTTTCAACAGCACGTCAAAAGATCAATGTTGGACGACGCGAGTGCTTCAAACTGTCCAGAATTTGTTCGACCCTAGGTAACCGACTCATGGGGAAAAATTACAAGTACGCAAGTATGAAAGCCACAGATATGGCGTAAATATTTAATAATTTAGATTATCTTATATGTAAATAAAAAAGAAATTCTGACATTCTATTAGTATATTTTGATTATGAAGATTGTTTTTTAGGTTGCCAGAGGCGGTAGATCAACTTTTAAGTGATAAACTCAAGGAGATTGCTAATCATACGCGTCAGTTTACCAAGAAGAAGCGAGTCCAAATTAATGATATTTCTGAAAATTTCTATTCTAGTACGTTACAAGAAATCTCAGAATCATCTAAAGATATATGCATTGAGGAAAATCTATCACAAGAACAGCCAATGAATGACGAAGCTGCGATCGTTGAGACGAGACCGAGAAGAGATACTTGCTTGACGCAATCTAATCAAAATAAGAGTTTATCGACAGAAATCTCATTGGATTTTTCGCAAATGATTCCATGCCAATTAATATCAGAAAGGAGAGAAAAAACTTCAGTAAATGCATCGAATCATTGTAACGAGGAACAAGTTACAACTCTTAATCAAGATAATGCGTCATCTTCTGAACCCAGGTTATACCAAAGTAATCCTACAGAACAAAATAATGAGTACATAAAAGAAAGTAGAACAGACAAATCTGATCCCGCTGCATCTTTAGAACTAAAATCATCAGCGATTGCTTCCTCAAGTTCAGAACAAAATGAACAGACTAATGAAAAAGCCTCGTCGCTACTGCCATCGCCATCGTCAACAATAACGACGACAAATACAACGATATATACAACAACGACGACGAAACAAATTACACCTTATATATCAATATTGTCACATTTAAAGAAACCAAGGTGAGTGTTCCTTTTTTTGAAAAATAATTATGGTATTTGATCATTCATTGTCTGTGGCTTATTCTCAAAATCTTGAGGATTTTTGTGGTTTCTGTTACTCTTTTCGCTAGGAACATCAACCCCCATGGAATTCTGTGTCCGTACGAAATGATGGGCATTTGCAGGGACGAGGATTGCCAATACATTCATCAATCGAGGAATCAAACCTGAAATAATAATTACATACTACCGAATACAACATGACGTAAGGTGGTTCTAATTTCTCGTCAAATGTGTCAATGTGGATCACACACTTTACAATACATTAATAACATTTCAATTCGTAAATATCATAAGCTCATTAGTTTCTTGATTATATCTTGATTTCTAAAATCTAATTGTTCACAATATGTATATATATTGCATACAATGTAAGATAGTCGGGTACACATAAGAAAGAACAGAAAATAATTTTAATCATCTCCTTCAAGCAAATGTCTTTGATTTCGTATTTACAGGTATCATCAATTATCCTATAGGAAATAGATATATCGATATAGGCAGGTTGCGATGTTATGCAGAGCCAACACTCGAAGATCGGTAAGTTGTCTTCATCCATGGCAGGCTCTAGTGCACAATACCGAAATTATCGTTTTGTTTCGCAAAAATCTTACATTTTTATGTAAGATCTCTATTTTAAAACGTCGTGCTATTACGGGATCTCGAGAGATATCCGTATTTTATTGAAAGTTCAAATAAAATTTCGACCAGTGTATATTTTTTACAATTATAAGAAAAAAAGTGTCTAAACTGCAAGATCAACCAGTGTAGTAAAGATAAATAGAAGAATCGACATACTGAAAAAAAAGAAGAGTTAATTGAAAAGAAGAGAAATCCAGCAATTACGTTTCATCGGACAATTAGTAATTTTTTCTTCGTACTTCGATAAGTTACCTCATATTAATAAATCTTGTACCTGTATAATAAAAGTTAAATATTTTTTTCTTATCTAAAGTGTAAATTAATTACATATATTTCCTTCCTGTCTCTTATACTGTATAGTTTTTATTTAATTTTCTTTTATTTAAATTTTTATTATATCTTTTTCTTAATTAGCAAAATATATATGATATCGTTTCTAATCGTAATTATTTCGTTTTAAATATAAAATTTTAATTTTGTCCATATGATTGATTTCTCTTTTTCTCTCTTTATTCGCCATATTTGTTGCCGGGGAATTCGCCTTGAGTTCTGTATTTTTGCCAAGGTAATCTGCCTGTAGTTCTAAGTTCATCCCATTGTTCCACCCAGGCCTTTGGACATATGGTCGTGAAAGCATCTTTAAACCACGTACATGCTTCGGAACTTTTACCTAAAATATGCTCACAGCGATAGAAATCAGTATACATCACGAAACATCTCAGTGTCTGATTTGCTTGCTGAAATCTGCAAAACGGAGTTGACAAAAAAAATATTCCTGAATTAATTATGAATACCGAATTATGAATTTTATATATATATATATATATATATATATATATATATATATATATA
>NW_012130079.1:1226101-1229767 GCF_000143395.1 Atta cephalotes
ATATATATATATATATATATATATATATATATATATATATATACCTTGGGTCATCGCCAATAGTATGTATATCCACACTCTTTTCCTCTTCCTTCTTTTTGAGACAAGGATCATCTTCATCTACTTCGATAGTTATCTTTTTCTTTGACTTTTCATTCTTCATTTCATTCTTCATTTCATTCTTTCGTGTTGAAGCTGAATTATTTTCCATTTTTTTTAAACGACAATCACGTGTGCTTTATGATATTTAATAATTCTATTATATATTTTGAATTCCTTTTTAAAAGCTGTTCAGCGCTCCTGTCATTAAAAAATTTTTTTTCGTTGCTTTTCGCTTGTTTAAATTTTTGCTATATATACAATGAGAATAATTAAATTAGCATCTTTATTAACACGAAACCGATCATATAAAGCGGTACAAAAAAATTTTTTTTAAAATAGCATACAATACGCAACGCATAATTAATCACAGCTAACATAAGGCCATTTATCTTCTATGTCTGTGATGCTGAAATATTTCCAATTTTCCATTTGGATTAAATAAATCTGAATCGCTTCAAATGATGCGTACACTATACAGTAGTAGCGTATATCATTTTTATAGGAAGAGAATAATACAAATTGTATATGTATGATATACAAACACTTATAAGAACAAGCGCTATAGTGACTAATGCGTAAATCGCATAAATCAAGCATAGAGTTAACATCAAGCTGCTTCCCGGCGAACACATTGTGGTAAACAAATAAAATCTCTAATGAGATTTATTTTAACTTTCAATATTATACGCCGAGCGGTATATAAATATAATATATACGCGCATATAAACGATTTCTATATAAAAATATCATCCATACATGTCGATATTATCCACTAAGATTGAGAATACACGTTTTTATCATTTCTTATATAGAAGTGTTAGATATTTCAATCTATCTATAATAAAATATATAAAATGCATATTTTCAAATATTCAGTCGTAAGAAATACGACTTTTGATAGAATCTATAAAAATAGTTCTTAGACTCTAAAAATAGAGTCTGAGGATACTAAAAAATGCAAATTTTCAATATTATTTAATGATATAATCCAGAAAAAATTGTATTTAACAACAATTAATATCTTATCAATCTGACGATTTCTCTAGAAGAAATCACAGTTCATTGCAATTCATTTGTAGAAAAAATATGTACATCGTTGAACACAATTATGAATACAATTATCAGAAGTCAACAAGTGGAGAATAATTTTCAATGAAATTATTGAATCATGTTAAGATGTAAGTTAAAAATATAATTTATTATTATCCACTTGATACTTCCATTAATAAAAGGCACTATTCAGGTCCCCAATATTAATTAATTAATCGAGATCAGGATTGAATAATCCTTGCATCCTTCCAATTTCTTACTTTTTCTTTTTCTACTCTTTTAGAACATATCTCGTATGCAATATATAAAAGTAAAATTTCTTAAAATAAAAATGCTTATGTTACAATTTTGATAAATATATCAAGAATGATATTGATAAATGATTAATTCTCAAAAGAGAAACGAAAAATATATGAACAACATTGTGTAATTATATCTTCGGAATATATATGTATGTATATCTATATACAGATCTCGTTACTAATTAATGTTTAACGATACATTTTCTATTTTTCGATTTGAAATCGTAATGTTATGGGGGAAGAAGCGTGACACCCTGTTTGTATGCTGCAAAATAGTGAACTAAAGAATGAAAAAAATGTTTATCGATAGGACCAGCCTATTCTCAGAATAAATAATTCTGTAGACATTTGTGTGACAGGCATGATTACATCCTACATTATATGCGAGCGCAAACAATTATCTCAACGACGAGAGATAAGGTTGACAAGTCATGCGCTGTACTGGCTGATAGAGTCTTCTTTGTACCGGACTAGCGGTAACATTATCGTTTGATCCGAAATTATAAGAATTGGGATCTCTAGATAAATCAGCGATGCCTGTTTCTGCAGGACGATTCTCTTGGAGCGGAGAATCTCCGTTGCCGACCTGAGACTGCGCGGCAGTTTCGTTCCTCTTGCGGAATTTTGTCGAGTACTTGTAAAAGTCCGACATTTCGAAAGGCTTTGTCACTTCTCTATATGGTTGATATTTTCCTGGCTGCACAACCGTACAATTTTGCGGTGAGCCTAACGGTCGTATCACATTATCGCAGACGTCCATGGATGGCTTTGATTCGGCCGGTATTTCCAATACTTTCGACCTAGTCATGGGCTGATCATAACGAGGATGAGATTGTTGTACTGAGTGCTGCCGCTCCTCAGGATTATCTCGCTTGTGACGATTCGCAGGGCTTATTGGCAGTGACGGACCGCCCGTCATCTGATTATCTCTTACGTTTTCATTAGTAGCAGTTTTAATACGAGCAAGCGGTGGACTCGATTGATAATGCACATTTTTTCGTGCGGCGATCAGATTGTGATCCAAGCCTGCACTTACTCCTGCATCCAACGATGTTTCGTACCACTCTTTCTGACGACTTTTACGATTGTTATTGATGTATTCCGTCGCATCCTTACCATCGTGCGAATCATGCGAATGACTCGAGTTCCAGGTCTCTACGCTTCCCAATGACTGTGTACGCAGCAGCATCTTGTTGTTCGTCAGCGTTTGTTGCTCGGATAATGGCAGCAGATGAACGGAGTGATGCTGATGGGATGACGCAGTGACGTTGCTGCTCGACGAGCTTTTAGTACACGCAACAGCAACCGTGCGATAACGCGATTGCGTGTCAAGATTTGCCTCACTGACACTATTGTGTTGAGCATTTCGGCGTCTACGATCTAAACTGCCGAATCTGTCAGGTTCGTCTGTGCTCACCCAGTGAATATCATCATGATGGCGCACCCAATAACCGGATGGCAATGGAGCCTCGATCGATGTACTGCCACCACTGTGCCGCGAAATGTTTTTAACGCAGGATGATAATGACGAGTCACGATCTCGCCTCTGTAAAATTTGCTGAGATTGCGCGTTGTTCTTATAGTAAGTCTGGTAATCAATGGGCAAATAATGAGATGAGCGAAAATCTCTGTCGTAGATTCCCTGTCCGCTTCGCCGTAAGATATCCGCATTATCGAGGTGCTTGTATTCAAAGGAACCTGAATACTGTAGTCTGTGAGTATGATGCTGAACTTGATCCTGCAATTGTTGTTGCTTCTGCATATGCTGAAATTTAAGGTAGCGCATTTGACGTTCGTCTTCGGTATATGTGTTCGGCACGTAAGGTCGATACATTCTCTCGGTATCCTGATAATGACCTCGAGATCCGCCGCTTCCATGGGAATACGTACGCGCGCGATACTGATCGGGTAAAATGTAGACATTGTGATTATCATTATGATCGTGTTCCACGATCTTAATGTTCGATTGTTCAACAGGGCTTATGCCGGGATAAGTGCCACTGTGATAATGATGATTGCTAACACTCGGTATGGTTAATTGCTCCTCGTATCCATGTCCGCTGTAAGTATTCGATTTGTCCTCAGGTGCCAAGGGACTCAAACTAATACCAGGTTCATGAAGAATACTTCTTCCAACAGATTTCGGACTTATTATCTCATTTCCTGTATACAAATTATATGTTATAGATTGAAACGTTATTTTGTAAAATTA
>NW_012130079.1:1230724-1243224 GCF_000143395.1 Atta cephalotes
TATATATATATATATATATATATATATATATATATATATAATACCTGTATTATCTAAAGGTGGTCGTGGCTTCTTTGTCCTATGCTTTACATTAATATGTGAATGTGGTTGCGTATTATAATTTCCTGGCGTATTCACTGGCAATTGAGTTGGACGCTGTGTTTTACCACGAGTCTGCCTGATAAAGTTCAGTTGCGTCTCCAACTCTTGTAGTCTTCGCTGACTTTGCTGATAAGCGAGTCTGTGCTTGCGTCGTGTAGCCTTACTTTCCATAGGATCGTTAATAATACCCAACGCAGCTTCCACAATTCCAAGCTGTATTTGTTTTTCCAACTCCAATTCAGATTCCTCCTACATACCGTAAATAGAGGATATAACTCCAATCTAACATATTTACATCGATTTTTGTACCATTACATTTAAAACAAAATCTTACAACATCAGATGTCTTCAACTTGAGAATCAATTTTTGTGGATGTATAAAGGAAGTGCCCACTTTTCTACGAAAAGTTGGTGGACTTTCACCAGGCTCCAGAGGTATTTCCGGTGGTAAAACTCCGGTTAATTCCGCCTCTTCTATGCACAGGTTTTTCAACTCATTATTTTTTTGAGCAAGCTTCTCTTGTAAGGCTTCTCTGCGCTGACGTAGCCATTGCAGTCTTGCAGATAATGGATCATCTGCCAAGGCTCCTGGCACATTTTCGTTTCCTGCCATCACTAGGCAAATATAAAAGAATGATTTCAGTATGACGCAATTAATTATAAAAGTATTAAATGTTATATTATGTATTGTTGATTGTATTTACCCATATTATTGGATAAGGTATTAGCAAATGGGTCAGCTGTAATCTTTACGATTGTCCTAGTTAATGCATCTTGATGACAGCATATCTTAAATTACGATATCATTTAAGTATTGTTTATTGTTTCATATCAACGATACTGGAAGTAAGTCCTTAATTTTCAAACATTCTTCCTTTGTAGATAAACTGCACACAATCAGTAGTGAATAAAGTAAAATCTCTAATAAAAGTTCTGATAATTAAAGACTTTCTGTAACATCGAAAAGTTTTTTTTTTAATAAACAATATTTTTGAAAGTTCTCTAGTTTATACAGTTACATGACATAAAAATATCTAGATTTTTATGTGTTTTATTATTTTTATATAACTGTCCTAATTTTTTTCTTAATAAACTTATAAATCGCTTTACGTGTCTTTAAAATTTTCTTCAGCTTCTAAGCAAAGTTCACTAACGCAAAGTCTTTATCCTATTCGTTTCTGTGATAACGCTTTAGGTTAAACGTTATAAAAATGTGTAGATTACTTTATCAATTTACAAGTACTTTATCAATTTCAGCCAATTGATTGCAAAATCAGATGCCGCTTATATATAACAGCGGATTCAGATAACTGTTTCATTCGTAATCTTAGAGACCGTATGTCATAACGCTTCAGTATTCAAAGCGAGTTGAATTGACGCTAAGAATAATCATGATTTTTACCATCGATTCCTCGCAGAAGAAATGTGTCGTATGCCTATCAGAAAGACGTAAACACAAGACTTTAATATCTAGCTCACAAACAGCAGTGTCGTTAACACGTGAAGAAAAACCGAGGAGAAACATCGACTCTGATCGACTCCCGACTCCGATTCCGGACTTGAGTCACGCACTTTTTATCAAGAACATATTCGTATCTATTCTATTCGAATCTACTCTAAGCTACGCCAGTGTTCGTAGTACGCACGCTATTGACTTTCCCACCAGCTGCACTACGATGGAAGGAATCCCACTCCTTTTCATCTAGAACGGATTGTTGATTGTTGATGCATAACTGATGCGAAGCGTGTATGTACACCGAGCAGGTGTGTTCGAAAAACGTTGGACTTAAGTTTAAACGTCCAGTTCGATCACTTGCCGCGCAATGAAGATACCAGCAAATGAGAATGGATTGAAATGAATTGAAATGGATTCAGATTTTCATAAATATTGATTCACGAATATTAAAATGAAATTTTCAATTTTGAATGCATTTTTATTCATTTATAGGAATTGCATGGAGCATATCTCTATGCTTTTTAATCTAAAAATAATATTAGTTTTTTCTGTGCACACAAATACAATTGTGAATACTGCTCAATTTAAAATTTTGAATAGGAAATGCAATTTTTTCAATCCAATTGCATCTAATTGAATCCAATTGAATCTAATTAAATCCTAAAAAAGTATTTGCTATTTAAAATACGCATTCGGATAGAAAAAAATTCCAATCCATTTTAATCCATTCTCGTTTACTGGGTTGAACGGTTCGGCATTTATATGAGTAAATTAAGTGTTGCGTATGTGAATGAGAAATTAGTATATGAGATTAGTAATAAGAAATATGTAAGATTAAAAACAGATAACATAATTGTTTACGCAACGTTAGATCAATAGATAAAAATTTAATTTTGATTTTTTTTTTTGTGAAATGATCATGACGCAGAAGAATATCTAGATGTGCAACACGCGCGCGATGCGAACCACGAGCGTGCTGAAGTTGGCGCGCGTACATTTGGCGGCGACTAGGGCGCGTACACACCAGTATACAGTAGTAGTACACACCGGTCTGCGTGCAAGGCGAATGACTTTTAAAAAAACGCATGAAAGAGAGGGAGAAAAGGGAAGAAGAGAGAAAGAGAAAGAAGGGGAAACGCCACGGACGGAACGAAGGAGTCAACGTTCGGATAACGTCGTCGTCGGGTTCGTCGGCGTGGAGGATGACGACGACAGTGTCGCGGGTGCACGAACCCGCCCTGAGCGGAATCAACGGAATCGACGATGTGCGCGATTGATCGATGTCGTGGTCGCGATGCGCGCCGAGGCCGTGCCGTCAGCCACCGCCGTGCGACATGCGAGAGCCGAGACCGCTGAGACGTTAATCAAACCGTCGATTGACCGAGCGAATAGAAGAGCGTGCGTATTCCGGGGAACTGGACTGAACGGGGCTGAACGGGACGGCGCACACCTTCTCTCGAGCCGCGAGCGAGCGTGAGCGAGCGCAAAGGGCGGATAGAGACGATAGAGTGGAATACACTATACAGTGAGTGAGAGAGAGGGGTAAGAAGAGAGAGAAGGAACGAGTAAAAGCGAATTGAATTCCTGCGCTCGACGGTAACGTACGTACGGTGCCGGAATTGCAGCCCAACTATATACGATAGTCTGTTTCTCTTTGCAACGGTGGGTATTTGAGAGAGATAGACTGAAGGCGGGGAGCAACGACAAAGAAAGAACGAGAAAGAAAGAAAGAGTGAGGAAACAATTGGGAGGGTTAAATGAGGGAGGGAGTACGTTTCGATAGAGTGAGTTTAAGAGCAGCGACGAAGAGGAATCTAGAGTAGATACCATTGGGTACGACCGAGGGACCTGGAGGGACCGAACGATTGAGTGCAGGCGTGCACGGAAGGCCGAGGGACCGTTCCACGATGGACGAGTGCATGTTGAACGACTTGTTGGAGTGCTCGGTATGCCTGGAACGACTCGACACGTCTAGCAAGGTACTGCCGTGTCAGCACACGTTTTGCAAGAAGTGCCTGGAGGAGATCGTCAGTACCCATCGCGAGCTACGTTGCCCAGAATGCCGTGTCCTCGTGGATGCCAAGGTGGACGATCTGCCGCCAAACGTGTTGCTGATGCGTATCCTCGAGGGGATGCGCAACGCCGCGCCGAAAAATCAGGCCAAGTCCGTACTACCGTTGTCGAGGTCCTCGGGTGGCACTGCCGTGCCCCAACGGCTGTTTGGTGGTCACCAGGTTGCTCCGGCTCCTATTGTCACCGGTAATCTCGCACCTGCCATCGCCTCCGAGCCGGCAGTACGACATTCCAATGCTGCCGCCAAGCAGGTGCATCTACATAATCAGGCGTACGGAAGAGCGATCTACGATTATGTCTCCAAAGTACCAGGGTGAGCATTAGATGTTTGTAAGTTGTACAATCACGTTTTATTTGTATATTTTCTTATCTTGCTGTGTAAATATTATTGTTTATTCTTGTAGCGATTTGAGTTTCAAGAAGGGTGATATAGTCATTCTTCGGAAGAAGATTGACAACAATTGGTATTTCGGGGAATGTGGCAATAATCATGGTGTCTTTCCTTTATCTTACGTTCAGGTATAATCCAGGCATCTTGAAATATCGACTAGTTTGAATAATGTAAATTTAAATTAATCATAATTTCCTTTATCACAATTTCCAGGTGATGACGCCTTTGACACCGCATGTACCTCAATGTAAAGCGCTATATGATTTTAGGATGACAAATGATGATGAGGATGGTTGTTTAACTTTTAACAAGGTAGTTTCACATATCACTTTCATAATCATTTACCATTAATGTGTCAATGACATGTTTATATGTACAAAATAAATGTATTCCTCAGGGAGAAGTTATCAGCGTTATCCGAAGAGTAGACGAAAATTGGGCAGAAGGTAAACTTTTGGACAGAATTGGTATCTTTCCGCTGGCTTTTGTCGAACTAAACAGCGTTGCTAGAGCTTTAATGAAACTCTCGACGAAGTAAGTAGAACGATTGATTAATATAATTGCCATGTTTTTTTAAGTAAACATATATTAATTAGTGTTTTAATCAGTGTACAACCAGGACCGTCGAGGGTAGCCCCGCCAACTCCGACGAACGAAGAAACCACGCCGTTAATACCAACCGATCATTCGCGTAATGTGCAAACAACGAGTCAATCTCGACCGCAATTGGTGCAGGTATATATTTCTGATCAAGCATTTGGATGCTTTCTAGCAAGAAATAAGTGATACAGTCATGAATCATTGTTATTCTTATTTATTAATGTTAAATAGAGATAAAGAGAGATTTATTATACGCTATATTTGTGTCTCTTTCTAGAAAGCACTCTTTACTAGTTTAACATAAGGTGTGTTTTGTGAGACATGTGTTTTGATGTTATATTGCACAGAACGCTGCATTACAGGTGTCTGATTCTGTCTCAAACGTATCGTCTGGTGGCAGCTCCACAACCACTACTCCAAACACTCCCAACAGTTCGACCACGTCCAGCAGTTCCAGTACTGCTCCGAGTAGTCCTGGTAGTCCTGCAACGTCACCGCCGGCGGTCGGCAACAGACATAATGTTAAACGTCATAGTTTCACTGCCGTCAATACAGGTCACCATGCACATCCTCATCATAGACATAGCGCTGAAATACTTAGTCCTCCGGTAGACAGTGCCCCTAATAACGCCAATAATAGTGGAGGCAATGAGTCATTTTCCTCCTTACAAGTAAGGGAACTTTATTTATGTTTTTCTAACAATTTCTGTATGGATAGCTACATATATGATCATAAGTCTCTCTTGTTTTTTTATATTTTTTAAATACTAAATTTGAATTTTCTTTTATTAGACGAGCGGTAGTTGTACGGATCATAATCTTCGTCATAGACGAAGTGGTAGCAGCGATCTTGTTCTTGCTCAGGCGTCACAAAGTATATCTACTGGCCAGACTATTACTAGCGCATCCACTGCGACGCATCTGCCAGCGGCATATGTAGCATTGTATCCATACAAGCCCCAGAAAGCGGATGAGCTTGAATTACGAAAGGGTGGGATTTACATGGTAACAGAACGCTGTCAAGACGGATGGTTCAAAGGAACGTCTAATCGTACTCAGAAGTGCGGAGTTTTTCCTGGAAATTACGTTGCACCTGCCAAGTAAGCATTTGCGTTCTAATTTTTGTCTCGTGGGTTAGTCTGGTCATTTCTAAGTTACAGTTTCCGGTATATTTGCAGCAGATGTCAACGCGGGCTGTGCCGCGGATCTCCAAATTCACCGAGTCAACATCAAGGTTCGCCACTATCAAACGCCCCATCGAATACTGAGTCACGTTTGGCAGTAACGTACACAAAGAGCAAGGGTCCCGCGCCACAACCGTACAATCCTCGTACACTGCCGCCGCCTGAATTACCACCGCGTGCCATCAGCCCATCCACGACGACAACTGTATCTTCGTCCTGGCACGGCGCCGCTCAGTCTAATCAGGGACCGAATCAAGAAACTAGTCCGCCCCGACACAACGATCAAAATGCCGCTGCTCCACTTGGACGCAGTCACAGCGCGGTGATGACGGCAAATATTCGTATGTA
The DNA here is from genome assembly GCF_000143395.1 of Atta cephalotes. NCBI lineage: Eukaryota > Metazoa > Arthropoda > Insecta > Hymenoptera > Formicidae > Atta > Atta cephalotes. The sequence goes on from NW_012130079.1 coordinate 1,236,879, forward strand.
TTTGAAGTAAATCGCATTAGATTATGCTTTTCATTGATGCTATAATTATACAACATTTCTTTTCAGCTTCCCCTGGTAAACAAATCACCGTGTCGTCGTTACAACCGGCAACTGGCATCAATAACGCTAATAATGGCTGCAGTAGCATTACCATCTCCGCTTCTTCCTCTTCCACAGGCGATATGAACAGAAGCCCGAACAATACTCTGCGTGTAGCGAGCGGTATCGCACCGTCGAATGCCGCCGCGACAGCATCCAGAACCACAGAAAAGGTATCATTCCTGTGATAAATGTTTGTACATATTGCGATAATATAATTGTTCACATATACTTATTACAGACGAAAGAAAAGAAGGATAAATGCGTTTCATTGATGCGCCGCTTGACTAATATTAAGAAATCTAAATCGCCTCCACCTGCTACGTACTCAATGGATAATCCTGTATTCGATGACGGTAATTCCGTCAATCCGATGCACGTTCGGTGAGTAGACGATTAATTCAGATTATCGCGAACTTATGAATACGTATATGTGTACATACAATCTGTATTATAAACCAAAAGTCGAGAACGATGATTTATAATTTGCACGTTTTGATAATTGATTTTGTTTGACATGTACTCCATCTAATCCTTCTAATTTTCGTATGCACATACATGCATTTATTGTGTACACTGCGAATACCGTGTTCTCAGATTGTCAAGCAATTTGTATGCGCGCGTATGAATGTTTGTCGAAGTTTAAATAAAAGCGCTATTTTTTTCTTTTTTGCTAAGATCGTTGCATGATCGTTGCGTCAATAATTATGCACACGTATAGAGTAAATAGATAAGTGGCTGATCACTTAGGTAGCCACTCACGAAAAATGTAAATGTTTAAACGTTATCATGCTTTGTGCGGCATGACACAAACTGCACGCCTTGAAATGTTTCTCTAATATTGTGTTGGGACGGGATGGGTGGGACGAATTGACAATCGCAGATCCGGGTCTTGCCCAAGTCAGTTGCTACAGGTGGTACCCACACAGGAATTAAATGCTTCAAACAGCCCACACCGCTTATGTCCGGGCTCTGTTCAAGGGCACGTCACATCCTCACAGAGACTGAAATACAAGGAGAGACCCTCCTTACCAGTGTCAGTAATGCAGAGGTTAGTCGTTTGTAATCCTAAATATGAACCGGTGACTCGAAATTCATGGAACTCTTCTGCCATAAATTATAATTATTCATTAAGTATGAAAAGAACAATCATCGTTTTTCGATGACATTAGAAAAGCTGCGATATTGTTTAGATAATATTTTTATTTTTACAACAATTAATAACACAATTGTGTAACTTTAATGAAAGTACAGAATATTATTTCTACTGATAAAAGTATCCTATATAAAATTAATATCTTCATATTTTAAGCGATCACATTTTTTAATTTTTACGGCGAAGACATGCCTACATGTAAGTTAATATACATATTTGAGAATTTTATATAAGTACTTATCGTTTCCTTGATTGTTTTTTCTTTATATTAGTATTTATATTTTATTAGATAGAACTGCTTAATTTCAAGGTAAGCTTAGAAAAATCTAGATTACATTTATACAATCTATTTTACGTTAGCTGCATAATTAATGTTTATAGTCGTTTTTCTTATATCACAGAATTGTAGCACGCTCTTTTGCACAAGGTAAATTTTATTTTATATAGTTAGAGAAACATTGTGATTGCAGATAATTTGCATGTTTGGAAAATTCCCAATGTGATAACTGTGATAAATCCATTAAATGTTTGTTATAGTTCTTTGCTGATAATTTTGTGTACAAAATGATGTATAATTTATATATAGTTTATTTATGCTTGTGTAATGCTGAATCGTTTAATATATAAAAATTTTATATATTATATTTTATATTTATATAATAAATTGCCATTGCAATTTATTGTAACGATAGTTTTATTACACATTGGCTCTTTATTCCTACCTAGATCCAATGAATCTGGTGCAATGGTGCAATGCGCGACCGTTGGAAATCATCATCGCAAGAGTAATTCGCTAGATGCTGGAATGGGAAAGCAAATGAAGCAGCAATCGTCTCGCGACCGGTACGTATAATTTTGTCCCTCAAATGTCCTGGTTTAACCCTTGTTAACTTTCGCCCGTCAGACACAAAATTGTAACAGTCCTCATTATTTCATGATAACTATGTTCAATTTTAGCACGGGATACAGATTCCGTTGTATCGTACCGTATCCACCTAATAGCGAGTTCGAGCTGGAGCTCCGTGTAGGGGACATAATATATGTGCAGAAGAAGCGCGACGACGGATGGTACAAAGGTATGCAGCAGCGTACTGGTCGCACGGGACTATTTCCGGCTAGTTTTGTGGAAGCTTTCTGAGACCCGACACAAAGTCGCCTAGTGTTAGAAACTTGTATATAACTTGGCCTTTTGTGTAAGTATTTACACGACATATTCAGATTAGGATTATTCCCGCTCGTGGTACGTATCCGCGGGTATTTGTCGTTAATTCTCTCTGGGATATCCGTAAAGCGACCGGTGTATGTATGCGCATACTGTATCTCGAGCTGTGCAATGTAATGTACGTACAGTTATTGTGTAAACTTAATGGGCCATTAATTAATGTGTTGTAGTAAACGCGCCGTGTAAGTGACCGACGACGCGTCGAGTTAATAATGAATGCATTCGCGCGATGAATGCAATAGAAAATTTTAGCGCAAAATTAATTATGCATATTTTGCATGTAAATAGGTGCGAGAAATGACGAAGGGTAGTACGAACACGACGCGAAAACTACTCGGAATATACTGCCATCGATTATGTAGGTGTGCGTAATTATAATAAGAATAACGAATTCATTTTGCGCGACATTACTGCCATTTGCAATCGTAAGGGAAAAAATCGGTTTCCTATTTTGAGCTGATTTCGAACTTGCTGTCTTTTTTCGATACGCGCACGACGAGTAAAAGAGATTAATATAAATTGTGTAAATATTCATGCTTATGCGTATGAAGCCGTTCATGACACACAATTAAAAGTAGAATTATAGAATGAATAAAAAAAAAAGAAAGAAACTGTATATGAGGAAGAGGATTCTTTAAAAAAAATCTAAATATCTCGGGAAGGGAGAGACAATTTATACATAGATTAATACAATCGATAAATGCAGATATGTCTATATATGCGATAATACGCTTAAATTCTATTAGTAATGTTGAACATTGCAGTTGAACATAGGTCATTTGAAAAATTTTAAGTCTCAACATGAAGATGACATTACTTGTTAAAATTCTGGTACTACAATCGTACATACATGCTTTGAAAGATATCTGAAAGCTTGTAGCTATTTTGAACGCTCAGTTGTTAACAGTCATTTATGCTAGTCGAGGTTAGTACGAGGGCAAGTCAATAAGTTTTTAGAAAAATATAGTAAACATAGTAAAACACATTTTTTTTTGATCGATTTATTTTTATTTCACAACATAATCTCCTTTCAGCTCGATACACTTGATCTAACGATTTTCCAACTTTTTCAAATTGTTCGAATAATATGATTTGTCCAACCCTTCAAAATACGCCTCTGTTTCTGCTCTCTGATGGTGAATCTCTTTCCTCCGAACCATTTCTTCAAGTTTGGAAACAGGAAATAATCGCAGAGGGCGATTAAATCTGGCGAATATGCTGGATGGGGAAGCAATTCGTAGTGGAACTCGTTCAATTTGGCCGGGCACGTATGAACCCGAGCATTGTCTTGATGGAAGAGCACTTTCTTCTTCGCCAAATAGGGCGTTTTTTCTTTAAAATGTTGTTGAAACGGTCCAATAAAGCTGCGTAATAATTGCCATTGATCATTTGCTTCGACGGAAGATAATCGATATGAATTATACGTATATCTCAAAAAACTGTGACCATCATCTTTCCGGCCGACTTTATGGTCTTTGCCTTCTTCGGAACTGGCTTACCTTGAAGTCCATTGATTTGATTGTTCCTTCGGTGTGAAATAATAGATCCATGTTTCGTCCACAGTAATAAATTGACGTAGAAATTCATCTGGATTACGTTGAAACATCTCCAAACATTGAATCTTGAAATCGTCACACGGTCGCGTTTATGGTCTACAGTGAACAAACGCGACACCCATCTTGCCGATAGCTTTTTCATATCCAATTGTTCATGCAAAATTGAAATCACTGTACCATATGATATGCCTGTGACCTCAACAAACTCGCGCACTTTCACTCATTAATCAATCAAAACAATATCGTGGATTTTATCGACGATTTCTGGCGTAGCAGCCTCAATTGGAGGATCATTGGACGTCCCGAACGAAGTACATCACATATGGATGTACAACTACGTTTAAATTCATTCAATTATATACAGTCGCAAACGCTGGTGCAGATGTGCTATGAACATTATTCAACTCGGCTTTAATTTCTTTCGGTTAAACCTTTCATGTAGATGTTTGATCACTGCACGAAACTCGTTTTTTTCTATTTTGCAAAAAATACAAATATTGTTCGCTTTAATCGTCTATAGAAATGAAACCACGCGAATTCCGCTCAAAATTTTACAGTAATCAGCTGAGAGATGCTACTTGTCAAAAAGTAATGTGACATGACATTGCGAGTGCCTACAGATTTTCTAAGAACTTATTGACTTGCCCTCGTAAAAATGGAAAAAAACGAATATCATACTGTGATTAAATTCTTGCATTGAAAAAGCGCAAGTTAAAACTAAGTTGGACGCTGTTACTCCATTATTTTTTATCGCAAAAAGATGGACCGCTGAATTTAAATGTGGTTGAACTAGCTGACCGTTCGAGACGGCAAACAACTGCGACCATCACCGATAACATCAAAAAAGTTCATCAAATGATACTGGACGACCATCGAGATTAGAGAAATAGCAGAAGCTGTGGATATATCGAAAGAATGTGTTTATCATTGACTAAAGAATTAGTCGTGTAGTTATTAAGTTAATTGCGTATTGGCACTTGCTCATCAAAAACGCATTTGATTTCCAAGGTTCTATTGGAGCGATTTAAGCGAAACAAGTCGGATTTTTCGATTAATAACTGTTGATGAAACTTGGATCCATTTCACTCTTGAGACGATAGAACAGTTAAAACAGTGGATTGTAAAGGGTGAACCTGTTCCGAAGACAGATTCATCGGCGATGATAATGATCGTATTTTCTTTTGTTTCTTTATATACCGAAAACCGAAAGATGATGACGACTGTTCTTTAGAATAGTCATGGATCAAATTGTGTTTATCGAATCACTATTTTGAAAAAGATAAAATAATAATGGGGGTACGCATTATTAATTGATAAGCTGAAGATAAAAATTGCGAAAAAACGGCCAAATTTGAAAAAAAGAAAGTGCTGTTCTATCAAAATAACGTACCATCTCACACTTTGATGATGTCGTTGTGGTAAAAATTCATGAATTGCAGTTCGAATTGATTGACCACTGTATATTCACCAGACCTGGATCGCTCCCAGCAACTTTTTTCTGTTTCCTAAGATTTCCTTAAAGTTTGATTCGGAAAAATTTTTATCGAACGAGTAGGTTATCGCATCCGTAGAAGCCTATTTTGCAGAGTAAAACACCAACTATTATTTGGATGAGTTAGGGCATCGCTGAGAAAAGTGTAACGACTTAAAAAGAGATTGTGTTGAAAAATAAAATAAAAAGAAATAAAACTGAAGTTGACCAAAAAAATACTTGTTTCTATGTTAGGCTCAAAACTTTTCAAATGTCCCTCGTACTTTAGATTGTCTAGAGATAGGATATAGTTAATAGGCTAATTAAAAATTAAATTTGATCGTTTTTTATTTTAACGGAACAGTTATTTAATAAAAAAATTGTATATAATGTAACGTAAATTATTCAAGAAATTATTTAGGAATTCAGTATTTAACTAATTTTATTGATATAAGCAAAATAAATAATTACTCGATCAAAAACTCCGGGTTCTTCTCTTCTTTGATTATACAAATGATCCTAGCAAATCTAATGGTTCTTGACTTTGTGTTTGTTACAAGTATGCATGAAAATGTGGTACAATAAAAAGTAGAAAAAAATGATTTAATTAATTCATTTTTCTATTCAAACACTACATGATCAATTATGGTAACAATATGCCAAATGTCAAAGTTAAGAATCACTAGGTTTGCTCAGTGTGTAATTATGTGTAAATAATTATTTTTGGTATTATTTGGTAAATAATTATTTTTGGTATATATATTATAATTGTAAATTAAAATTATTTTTTCTGCAAAAAATGAATATTTAATAAGTAAGAGTAAAGTGTCACTACGTATGTA
>NW_012130079.1:1245247-1246764 GCF_000143395.1 Atta cephalotes
TATATATATATATATATATATATATACAATAATACTCATGAAAGATCTTTTTTTATCTTGTTTAGATGGTCAGACCAGGTGCTTTGAATTCAACATTCTGAATTATGATGACGTGACTTGCAATGCTTGTTATAGGTTTCCAGGTTACAGATTTTAATATTCTTTTTTCTCTTACATTAGACTTCTAGTCTGTGTTAGATCGGACTCAGACCAAAACAATAGGAGCTAAAATTTCTTTGTCCTTATTGATCAAATTTCAATTTTTCTCAATCTTCAATGCATAGTCTCATTCCGGCCTTACATCTCTCTCTATGCTTGTGGTACGCACACTGATTATTCAATTTTTTGAGAGAAGACACGAGGATAAATATTTATTCTTACCAGGTTCGAACCAGGAACCTCTGCCATGATAAACTAGTGCACTATCTGCCATAACACGCTCGCGCTCGTTCAAATATAATAATTAAAAAGTACAGGAGATAGAGTAATTATTTAAAATATTATAGTTTTGTATTATTTTTTGCAGGAAAATTAATTTAAGTGCATTATCGCATAGATATTTGTAGGTTTGATCCTGAGATATTTAGGATTATGAATTTTGATCCATATTCATCTGTCATACCGGATTTTTTAATATAATTTTCTCTTTCCTATTCTGCCATTGTAGATGATCGACTTATTTGCCGCCGATATCTTATTATGCTTATGTATCAAAAGATATACTATATGAAAGCACAACCAATAATTTTAATATTGACATTATTTAAGACTGGACTATGTTTTGAAATTGTTGATCGAGATTAAGTGAATGTTCTTTCTTAGTGGGTATATCCATTATATACCCCCGTCGTACAAAGAAAGATGTTCTATTTTAACGAACAATTCGAATTGTTATAGACAATTTAGCTAAGATATTTAGAAAATGGCCTTGATATGCGCAATGTTGATGTATTATTATACTTTGTATACTATTTTATAACTCGATTTATAACTTGTTTTCTAATTTATAAAATCACACAGGCATTCATGGCATAATGACGAATTAGTTGTTTAAACAGGTAATTCAGGATAAATATGAAAATATATCCAATAAATTAAAGTGCTTCCATTATCTGATTAATGATCAGTATGTAAATATAACTTTTGTTACGTTCTTTATATTTTCTATTATTTTTATTCGTATTAATTGTATTAAGTATACAATTTTACGCAATTGATTTTTATAAATCTTTATAGATACGCTGTTAAAAGATGTTTTATTGATTGCGATTATCATTGTATTAATTATTGTCTTATATATGTCTTTAGTACTATTGTCTTTTAGAGTTTATGATTAAATCGCAAAAGTACCTTATTTCGATGTTATTCAATAATTATATATATATTTATACACACACACACACACACACACACACACACACACACACACACACATTAATTACATACATTACGCGTGTATAAATATAGTAGAGAAGTATACTTGTATATATATATATATATATATATATATATATATA
>NW_012130079.1:1246784-1255764 GCF_000143395.1 Atta cephalotes
TATATATATATATATATATATATATATATATACATATTCGTAATGCTCAATTCATTAACATTTATGCATAAATAATCTATCTACATTTATGTATTTGAATTTAAACACATATTGCACAAACCCAAGTATAAACAATACTACAAACGTCATATATGATATAATTTCAATCGCATATGTATACACGTACGTATATATCCCGGGGATATATATTTATATTATGAATATTTAATGGCACATTTTATTAACTTCAATATCGTAGAAGTTTGCAGATGTTCCGTTATCTGACTAGAGAATTCGATATACAATGAATAATATTATAATACAGAGATACAGAAAGCATACAGCATTGATAATACAATATATTGTAAAGACGAAAGTATCTTAAGGAGATAGATTTCAAAGAGATCTTTACTTAAGAAGCAAAAGAAAAAATATTGACTATAAAATTTCTAATCAGAACGTTTATTATTAATTTTATCGATGAAATTGTATATAATATTGAACTACGCACTATAACATTATTAATTCTATATTACGTTTCTAACTAACCAAAATGTTGCAAATATAATCACTCATAACATCTGTGAAATCCTACGATATGAAGAATTTCGTTGTCCTCATTAAAATTAAAAACAAATATTAAAAAACAATTTATGTTACAATGACGTTGTAAAAGAATTGATAAGAAGCATCCATCTCTGTCCGTTGAGATAAAGGAAAGAAAGTTATCTGTAAATTTACGAGTGAATAATTTTATGTGGCCATGAAACTGTAGAAAATAAAATCTAGAAAAATTAGCGTAATCGATAAGAATTATGAAACTTATCGATGTTGATGAAATCTACATTACTCATACGAAAAAAGTGTGACTTAGAGATTCTGAACGTCTATATACACGTATGAAGAGATGTAATTTTATAGCTATTCATCCGGATGGGGAAGGTGGCTGGATATATTTTTTTATGTCAGTCACTTCGGCGTAAAAAAAAGTGAACGACCATAGGATCGAATTTATTCGAATCTAGAATTATGATATAGTCAGGAAAAAGAAAATATCTCTTACACTCTTATGCGAGGGGCCACACTGCGCATACTATAATAAATTTGGCAGTCTATTGTACCACAATATTTAGAAATCAGAGAAAGGATAGGAAATAAAAAGGCAAGATATATACATATATACATTGTATGTATATCTATTTATATTTATATCGAAGAAAAATTTGTCTCTTTGTGTTCATGCGGATCATTGAAATTATTATACCGTATCTTTTACAGATTATTAATGTGTCATACGTACGATTTAATGTTTTGCATTTCTGTCTTGCATATCCATCTGTGACAAAGAATGCGAATTTTCGTAAGATTATAGTTTTTATTTTTACGTCTCTTCTGTTCAACTCCGTGACAATTAAATTATACGATTGAATTTCTTATGTCATACTGGAAAAAACTGGATAATATTGCAATCTATTTATACACAGGCATATGTGTGTTTTATATGACGTAAACTTAATTAAGTAATTTATTATTAATAGCTTGTAAAGAAGGTACTGCTAAGTTGCGGGTAGTATATCAGATTAGCTGTAACAAGAAAGATTAATTATTACCATCGCTGTTTTACATGGTGTGCAACATCAGACACGATACATGTAAGATCATATTCTGTATAATTATGTCGTTGATTTAATAACATCCTTGCCTGTTGTTCATTTTTGCGAAAGCTGCAATATACGAAATACGTGTACGTAAATCATAAATCAATGATGAAGCGTATGAAGCAATTGTCTCCGTGGACTGCGGAAAATAAGTTATTGCGAAATCTGACATTCCCGCGACGGTAAACAAAAATCATGTCATTAAAGCTCTGCTCTCGTATACATAGAGACGACGACTTTTTTGCGTTGCGCAACGGTTGGAATCTGTTTAGGTTGAGCAGATACATGTAGCGTAGGAATGTAAGACAAAGATCCGAATCAAGAGCCTTTGTTTAGACCAAATGTGTTTCTAGCACTTCTTTCGTAAGGGAAAAAACTTAGAATAGTCATTATATACCGATTACTACCTTTACACACACTATTTACGCTACTCGGTATTTTGTCACTAACGTAACGATGTTCCAACAAATCTATGTCGATGTCGTGTCCAAGCGTAATTTACACGTATTCATAAGTATCGTTTAATATTAAATAGCATACGAAACCTGTAATAAAATCCTTCACGTGGCTACCACAAATGTCGGGTCTGTATATGTGTCCCAAATCAGTCATTTCTATTTGTTGTGCTCGTGAAGTTGATTCGCTATGACGATATTTTACGTCAAATTATATTTGATTTAATAGATCGTAAATAATTATTTCAACAGAAAATCACAAATCAATCAATTTCGTGTAATTGAGCTTATTGAAACTGTATCTCTTTTTTAAATGTGTACTGAACTTGTATAGTTTTTTAATTGCGCGAAATCGTTCGGTGTGCTGAATCCTTTAAACTGCCGCAAACTGCATATAGAAAGTTGAAGCCTTCTGTAATCTATTGTATTATAGAGAGCAGTTTCGATAAAACATGCACAGACTCTGTTCCAGTATCATAAAAACTGCCATATATGGAAATATTTAAATGGAAAAGCATAATATAAACACTTTATTTAATAAAATATAAATATTACAAATGCAGCTAAAAATATATATTGATGATCAGTGAGTGAAAATGTTTATATTATGTTTTTAACATATATTAAATAACTACATATATAGTAGCTTTTAACATAATCGGAACAGAGATTAATGCAAGCGAATCGAATTCGCTATTGCTACAGATACCATTATCATCATTTTTCTCATTACATTTGTTATTCTAAAGGTAAAATGTTTTTTTTTTCTTAAAAAATAACTTTTTTTTTGGCACACAGCAGAATATATCGTATCAATATATTCATAAAAGCTTGACAAAAATACTATTATATCTCAGGAATGCCTCTAAAATAAAATCGGTAATGGTATCAGTATAAATTTATTATTTTATTTTCCCATTGTTTCTCTAATAAAAATTTTCTTTCCCTAAATATGGAGAGAAGCGCGTAAATAATAAATTTCTCTGGTTTTATTTGTTTGACGTTCACTACACATTGATGCCATTCGTGCTGACTACTTCAATGCAACAGCTGGACTTCTTGATGTAGAAGCGCTTCTTTGCACGCGAGCGTATCAATTGAGCTCTGTCGGGAGTTTATTAAAGTTATTTAACACAATCCTTTACGCACCGATGTACAGTTAATTGCACGTAAGATGTTTCTATCTTGAACGTACGTGGAATTTTATCTTTGTTGCTTTGTAATAAGTTTGCAAAGAACACGTGTTTTATACAAAATTACAATTTTCAGTGTATTTTTAGATGACTCGATCGCCGAATACTTTATAACAGAAATAATTGTTGAAAATAATTTTGCCTGTAAAATGATTGAAATGTTTGTATTTATAATCAAACCGGTTTTTGAATTCGGATTATGAAAAGTCAGTGATGTTTTCGAGTTTTCAAGAGTTTACCTGTTTCGTGAGCATATACGGATATACATCAAAATTATGTACAATCTGTACAAAATTATGTATAATTTGTAACATTCCCGTTTCTCTTTCCATTGCTTGTTCTTAGCTGTACTTTATGTATACAGTTTAGTTTTCTCCTTTTTCTCTTTCATCGGAGAGGAGAAAAAAGAAAGGTGAACTGTGCACAAAGTTCGATAAAAAAACGAACATCTGGTTTATACGTGATACTTTTATATAATCGTACGAAGTAAAAGTTTCTTCCTGAAGAATAAGAACACAGTAAACTCATTTGAATATGACTTCTTTATGTAACTTGTTAGAAAATATGAGAACTCGATAAAGGCTGTGGTCAAAGTCTCGCTACAAATGCTTTGAAGTGTTTGATGGACCAATTGGAAGAAAGAATTTTACAAATTGACCAATTAAAAAACGCTTCAAAACGTTTGCAACATCGCGTTGACGATTGCTATTTAAGACAAATCCGTTAAATAAGAGTTCTATTGTATTAAACAATTTCAGGATCGGATAAAAATTCTTTTTTAATCTTTATGTTCGAGGTTGAAACACAGACAAAAAAGCGAGATAAAATATCTAATATTATTATAGTGATATGATACTATAAGTATTATTTGTTAGAGATTCTAAACAAGTCTCGATTAGAAATCTTAAAATTCCATGACAATATAGTAACGATGCACGTGTACATTACGTGTATATCATCTGGAAACGCAATGTCACCGGTGACTCCAGGACCTTGAGAATCTATTTATTATAGCGAAATGTTGCATATAGAAACTACTTCAAAGAAATATAATGCACGAGACATGCAGCGATAAGCGGAAATATAAAATGCAGGCGATCGCCGCAGTCACGTGTTAAGTAACTCAGGCATGCGACAAAAATTGTCTGGTTGCAACTTGTTCGACTAGTTCGTCGACTGGTGGATCGCGTCGCCTGAATTTTGCGCCGTAGGTAATGTGTGAATAAATCATCGACTCTTTCGAATCGTCGTAGTTTCTTATCGTATGATAATGCGTATGATAATGAGTGCGTAGTGAGGAAAAAAAATCGATACGTATCCGTTGATACGAGTCAACAGGATGTAGCTACATGATGTGACAAGTAAATTCCACCTCTTTTCTCTTCCTTCATGATCATTGACCTCGCTGATCAAGGACGATTGAATCGCGTTTCAGTCAAGCAAGCTAAGGAGTCTTTTATCGCTTTCTTTATTTTACTTTGTTGCAATTTTGAGGAAGAGAGCGGTCGGGAACGAATTCTTGAACATACAGTATTTTTTGTGTTTATCGACAGATTCGACAACAACGTTTTTGTGTTACGTGTAATTCGTATTAAAATTTTCTTATTAATGAAAATATTGATATATATATATAATGTGTAACAAGAATTACGTTACATGATTCTAATCGGAATTAGGTAAGACTACAATATTGCATCTCGATTAATTTTCCATATTTCAAACAAGAAATGCTTCAAGAATTTGTATTTCTGCAAATATTTTTACATTAGCATTATATAATACTAATATATAGAATTACATTTAATTACGATTAATAATAAATATTAATGTAATTGCCACTTTATTCATATTATTAGGTGTACAACTTTGCTTCCGCCGTTTTTTTTCCGAAATTCGAGGCTTTATTGTAAAAAACTGGTTATACATTTATGATTCAAAGTATTGTCCATCGCTGGCCACTACTTTCTCCCATCTTTCGGGTAGCGTACGAATCCCGCGTCGAAAAAAACTGGTCATCTTTTGAGGCTATCTACGAATCGATCCAAATTTTTACTTCTTCATAAGACCGGAAGTGCTGGTCAGCCAGGTCGTGTGCCATTGATCGAAACAAGTGATAGTCAGAGGGAGCAACGTCTAGAGAATACGGCGGGTGGGGTAGGACTTCCCATTTCAATGTTTCCAAGTATGTCTTGACCAGATTCGCAACATGGGGTCGAGCATTGTCATGCTGCAAAATCACTTTATCGTGTCTCTCGTTGTATTGCGGCCGTTTGTCTTTCAATGCTCGGCTCAAACGCATCAATTGCGTTCGATACCGATCGCCTGTGATTGTTTCAGTCGGTTTTAACAGTTCGTAATACACTACGCCGAGCTGGTCCCACCAAATACAGAGCATGACCTTGGATGTCAAAATCACTGTTCTTGAAGCGTTGAAACCACTCACGACACGTTCTTTCACTAATAGCCTCACTATAAGTATTTGAGAACATTCGATGAGCCTCAGCCGCAGATTTCTTCATATTGAAGCAAAAAATTAAAACCTCCCGCAAATGACGAGAATTTGGCTCGTAAACTGATATTTTCAATCGAGAATAACTTTATGATGCAGACACAAATCGACTAATGTTTCTATGGGGTTATGTTGACAGATACCCAAGTTTATTGTATGACGTCTATGATCTATTTATTTCGACCACCACTTATCGCTAAAGCCATCTATAGGAAAACGGCGGAAGCAAAGTTGTACACCTAATAGTACACGGAGAGAATTTTCTTTTAAAATTTACTCTGAAAATATAGTAGTTGTGGTACTATATTTTAAAGATTTTTACCATGCGCTTTAGTAAAATTGATCAAACTTATTTTATACTTTATTGTAGTCTTATTAAGAAATGAGAGAAATTTATGTTAAAATTCTTCGAAATACAATGTTATCCCACGACTGTTATATTTTCCTGATAAAAAATTTTGCATGAATATGTATAAATATGTATAAACATATATAAACAAATATAAATATTCATAACATATATAATTATATATATAATAGAAATAATAATAGTAATGTGAAAATTCAAATGAAACATTCAAAATAATTGAAAATATTTTATATATTATTTTAATAATATTTATTTAAAAAAAAATACAAATTTGAAGAAATATAAAAAAATATTTATATTTTCTTCAATTCTATATAAAAATTATGTATAATTATATATGAGCAATTTTTTTTATTTTTCTAAACTTATTTTTTTCTAAATCAAACAAAATTATCCCTTTAATTATTTTTTTGTTTTCACATTACTATTATTATTTCTATTACACTAAAAAGTAATTTTACAAAAGAAAAAAGGATGTATGAACATGTATCGACATATTTCATATACAATGATACATGTTTATAAATATTTATGCGTGTTTATGTATGTTTATATATATTATATATGTTTATATATATATTTATATATATTCATGCATGAAAAATTTTTTATCGGATTCAGTAATTCTAAGAAAAAATTCTCTCCTCTGTAATAATATAATTAAAGTAAATGTGAGCAACATACATTAAAAGTTACTAACTGCTCATCAATTATGTATAATTATACTGCATAGGTCGTTGCACGTTTGTAAAATACAAAATGTAAAAGACGAATTTTTCAATTCGTTGTTGACCAATCGTACGCGTATTATACGCGTAGAATTGCAATTATACTTTATTGTATAAAAACTTCATTTACATATAACGCGATTAATCAATCGCAATCTAATCGCAGCTTGTTTTTTTTCTTAACCTTTTGGACGTATCGCATATAAGCTTTCTCAAATAAAAATTTTAATGGAATTTAAACATATCATATGTCATTCGTTTTTAAATAAATCTTCCCAGTAAACGACAATAGATTGAATTGGAAATTTTCAATTCATTTAAATCCGTATTTTAAATCCATAAAAATGAATTGGATTCTATATAAAAAAAATTTTTATACATGTGAAAGTTAATATTTAAATAAAGTTAAGTAATTTAAATAAATTAAAATAGTAATTATATGAAATTCTATAGTCATTATTTTAAAACTTTTATACAAAAAATATACTTTAGCTGTATAATAAAAAAAATGTATTAATATACATAAAAGTGATTAATTTATTAATTAAAAATTGGATTCTCGTTTGCTAGGATAGAAATATACTCCATGCCATAAATATTCCTATAAATAAATAAAAATGCATTCAAGATTGAAAAGAAATAGATATTTATTTCATGCAATTCCTATAAATGAATAAAAATGCATGATCAGCATTGAAAAAGATTCATTTACGAATCCGTATTTCTAAAAATCTGAATCCATTTCAATCTATTCTCGTTTGGTTGTTTTTCGCTTGTTTTGATTATTATTTATGAAAGATGCAAGACTAAAACATCTGAATGTTTTGTTTTCTATCAAAATATGTAATGTTTACGATAAAAATGTCCACAGCTCGCATTCGTACTTTGCTTTCTGAAAAATACAAACTTTCGTGAACTTTTGTTTAAGCGAAATAAGCGAATAAGAAGAATATTCTTTTGAAATATAATATACACGTATACATCATTCAGCGTGTATTTCATCTATTTCGATCTATTTCACGTACTCTTTCGATCTCTTCCGTTTTTATTCGTCATTTAAAAGTCCATATTTGACGGTCTAGTATAATTTAAGCATCAGGGATAAAAATCTGACACATTTTTGTCTACAATTTTTCGCGATGTGTATGTCGTATTATAATATAATTTATTATACATGCATTCTTTAATTATTTCGTTATGTTTTTCATGTTAAATTTTATCGCGCGTAGAACTGTCTTCTAACGAGAGCGGATTTTGCTCGTCATGAGCACAGATGCAGAAATGCGCACCCCCGGGGAGAAAAATAAGGAGATCCGGTCGAGTGCGTGAACGTGTAATGTATGGCCAACATATATATATCGCGTCTCGCGTCTCGCGGCGACGCGTTCGAGAAGCAATTCCGTTTGATTCTGTCACGTCAGACGATATTCGTTTCGATCCGAGCGAACTTTCGAACGAGGATTTAAAAGTGGAAGCTAATAAAGAAAGAAGTACGTCGAAAATTTGATAAGAGTTGATTCCAGAACGTATTGTAATAGATAAATTCGATAAAAGCCTTGCTCTGTGCAGGTTATCGCCGCCAGACATTGTCGAGTTTTTGGATTATCGAACCTTGAACTTTATGCGAATTTTTGTGATTATCATATACAATGTAATAATAAATCACACATCTGAATTATTCATTAAGAACGTACGTCATACGTTTTTATAAATACTTGTATAAATACTTGTGCATGTGTATACGTAAATGATGTCCGTTTTTTGGCAATCCAAGGCGTAATGTTCAGTAGACACAACAACTGAGTGAACGCTCGTTGTTATTGGTATTTCTTTAGATTTATCATGGATTTAAGGTTATGAAATTCTTCAATACTTCAATCGTCAGACAATTATATGAGCGCTCACTATGTGCTGTTGAACGTTCCATCAGTCGATCAGTCGATCTCATGTCAGTTGTCACTCACAAGTTAGCGGCAGTGATCGTGATTACTTCATTCAAGTAATATTTGAGAGAATTGTTTATCTGAATGCAAATCAGTTGAATTTAATATATATATATATATATAT
>NW_012130079.1:1255784-1263809 GCF_000143395.1 Atta cephalotes
CGAAACGACACGGTGAAAGAAAGAGAAGAGAGATGGAGAATTGAAAAATGAAATAATTATATGAGATATAATTATATGAGATATAATTGACAAGCCAATCCTAAGGGATTATTCATTATATACAGTCAGCAGAATCACTAAATTATTAAACACATACAGTGATATTCTTTGGGTGGAATTTATAAAGAGAATCAATTGGTAAATATTAATAGCAAAATAACAATTAGTAATTATAATATTGTTTGTAAACTCAAATCTCGAAGTTTCACGAATCTGATTTTTAATTGTGTATATAAATAAAGAATTCTATTACAGAAGTAATTAATATATTTAATTTCTTATATTCTGTTATTATAGGTATATGAAAAAGACAGAAGATCCTTTATCACAATGATAGTTAGAGCTTTATGCAATACCTTTTCAGGAAGACAGATTGGCTTGTGCATGCAGTCACAGTTATTAAAACGAAATCCATACTTGGTAATGTATTCTCTTATTTGCAATTGTAATGATGATTTAATCATGTACCTTTTTTGTTATCACATTTACCTGTTTTTTTTTAGGGTCTTGGACAATTGACACGAACAATATCCTCGCATCATGTCTCAAAGAATATTGAATTTCTTACACAAAATAATCGTATTATCTCATCTAAAAACATTGCTCAGACTCTAAATATAACAAATAATCGCCCTTTGTTAGTGATTCTCACTTGGCTATTATCAGAGCGACGACATGTTATGAAGTTTGTTAATTTGTATATGGAACAAGGTTTTGACGTAGTGGTGGTATCCCTTACGCCTTGGCAACTTTTGTGGCCTGCGAAGGGTTCTAGGGTAAGTGTACATTTTAGAGTACACATTGAATCTATTTTCTATTCTGTAAACCTTTTGTAAGCCTCTATTCTGTAACTTTTGACAACGTCAGCATTATATGACAGATTTTATACATGATAAAGAAATTACGCAATTACAGCGTTTGTGCCCTAGTAAAAAATTTGTTATGAATATGTATAAACATGCATAAACACGCCTAAATATTCATAAACATGTATAATTATATGTGAAATGTGTTCGTACATGTTTATACATTTTTTTTTCTGTTGTAAAATTACCTTTTAGTGTGATAGAAATAATAATAGTAACATAAACATTAAAAATAATTTAAAAAATAATTTTCGCACCATTTATTTTAGAAAAAATCAAGTTTGAAGAAATGTAAAAAAGTTATTTATGTATAATTATACATATAAAATTGTGCATAATTATGTGTGAGCAATTTTTTTTCAAACTTGTTTTTTTTAAAACAAACAAAATTATACCTTTAATTATTTTTTATGTTTTCACTATTATTATTTCTATTACACCAAAAAATAATTTTTCAAAAGAAAAAAGGATGTATGAACATATTTTATATATAATTATACATGTTTATGAATATTTATGCCTATTTATGTATGTTTATACATATTTATACATATTCATGAAACATTTTTTATCGAATGATAGTCCATATACATTTTCATTACAATTTTCAATTACAATTTTCAATTTATTTACAGCTAGTGGCAGCCGATTTGTTAACTTTCTTAAAGCAAAACGAAAGTTACCAACAAATTCTGTTACATGGGTTTTCAGTGGGCGGTTACATGTGGGGTGAAGCTTTGGATTTAATACAAAACAACAAGGACAAGTACAATACTGTTACTGACAGAATTGTTGGACAGGTGTGGGACAGCATAGCTGATATTAGTCAAATTGCAATTGGTTTCCCTCGTGCAGTATTCCCGAAAAATATGATGTTGCAGTCTATGTTACGAAAATATGTAGAGTAAGTAACACAGGATAGGATTGATAAAATAATTATCTTTGAATAATATCAATTTATTTTCTTTCTTATTTTCAGATATCACATGAAGACATTTCACCAGCAAGCGACACAGTATTACATTCGATCCAGTCAGGTATTTCATGCTGCTAACGTACTACGCGTACCAGCATTATTGTTTGTAAGCAAAACTGATCCCGTTGGAGCTGTAACCAGCAATTTATCTTTGCGCGATACGTGGGATTCTTTAGGAATAAAGGTACGATTCGCGTTTGCTAGCTCATGACAGAATCATGTAAAAATATATACTATATTTGTATTACAGACGTACATGAAGATATTCGAAGAATCGCCGCACGTTTCCCACTTCTATACGTACCCTAAAGAATACGTTGCTGAACTCTACGCATTCTTACAAAAATTAAACTTAATACAAAACGAAGAAAAGATTAGAGCGCGTCTCTAAGTATCTTAAAAGTGCGCTATTCATTCATGTAATTGTATTTTTTATATGAAATTGCCTTTTCGATTACATTCTATTTCGTACACTTAACACTTGCCATATGCATAATATATCTAGACGCATAATAGACAATAGACGATTTTGTATATTTAAATTTACAAAGTATTTATATAAAATTTTGCGAGCAATCAACACCAAGTTTGATGAAAAATATATTTTTAAAAACATCATATCGATAAAAAATCTTAGTCATATTTTTATACAATTGATCTCTGAAATAATTATCCATATAGAGATATAAACGTCCATTTTTATTATTTAAATACAAATTGTAATCTTGAGTGCAATACAATGAAAAGATAACAGTAGTACTATTTGTCATTGTATCACAAATTATATATGGCTTAATTGTTTGTTACACAATCGTATAGTTTATTGTTTATATATATATTAGCTGTTTTATTTTTAAAAGATTCCATCAACAATTTTCTTTTCTTTTTCTTTTTACATTTTTCTCTCTCCTCTTTGGCGATATCTACCTCATCCGGCAGTTGGCCTTCATCTAATTCTTCTAAGATTAACTTCTTTTGCTTATTGATTATTTTCTTTTCATAAAAGTTAGTTTCGTCCAATTTGATTTCTGCTTCCCGTTTTGCCACTGATATTTGCGTCAAGATTGTAACGATTTCTTTGTCTAGCATCAATTAAAAGATAATCAGATGCAATTTTTAATTATTTAAAAAATATATAAAGCGCAAAACAGAATATGTACTCACCGTCTATCTTATACTCCATTAACTTAATGCCTATGACATTTTCAATTGCGTGCAACAACTTTATGTCGTTTGGAGTTATCAAGCTTATCGACATACCGTTTTTACCTGCGCGAGCTGTTCTACCGACTCTATGAATGTATTCTTTTGGTACATTCGGTATTATATGATTAATGATTAATTGTACTGTGGGGATATCCAGACCTCTCGCTGCGACATCAGTAGCAATTAATATCTGTACGTGATTTGACTTGAATTTATTTAGTGCTGCTAAACGTTCCTTTTGCTTTATCATTGCGTGAAGAGCCACGTTTGTAAATCCGACATCATTCAACGTCATAGATAATAACTGACAGTGTCTAAATATAACAAAATAATGATATTAATAATTACTTAAGTCTAAATATATAATTAATTTTATGTGTCGAAAATAATTATTTACTTGCAAGTGTCCGTAAATATCATGATGGAACCATCCTCGTTCGTAGTACGAAACGTCCTAATTATTTCTACCAGATATGAATCGAGCACATCCTTAGGACACAATACGTAACGTTGATCCAATTCCTTCACAGTGGCAATACCAGAGTCATCTTCCTCTTGCCATGTAAAAACCTGGATAAAAAGTTCCATTCTGGTAAATTGAATGTAATATAATACATAAAGGAGGAAAAACCTATAATGTTGTAAGTCTTTTAATTATGACTTTGAAAATGAGAATATAAAATAAAAAACTCTTCACACACAAGACCAAAAATTAAAAATTATAAAAAATTTTTTTAAATGACTTACATCACTATGGTTCCACCCTTTCATACAGTTGCAGTGTTAGCAGAAATATACCTCAGCAGAAGCTATTTGCTTTACTTTATCCAGAGCATCTGTCATAGTAGCACTGAAAAATAATACTTGTTTCTGTTTGGGCAATGCGGCAAATATTGTTTTCAATTGTCCATCGAAATGGCCACCGAGCAATCTATCGGCTTCGTCCAATACTAAAAATTTGATCTTCTGCAAGGAGAATGTATCACAGCTGTCCAAATGATCTGCCAATCGACCTGGTGTAGCTATAACTATATGTGGCCGTTTTGACAATTCTAATCCTTGTACCATCATGTCCATACCACCAACAATTATACATTTTTTCAGATTGATAGCCTTGCCAATTGCGGCGAATTGATCAGCAATCTAAAATAATTCCAATAATAAGATTTATTATAATTAAATGCAAACCTTTGCATTTGGTGAAATTATTCTCTATTTCGAAACATTTAAAATTATTATTTATTATAGGATAATCCAAAATATCCTATAAATATATAACAATATATATTACAATGACACAATAAAGTAAAATTTTTCACCTGAAAAGCTAGTTCCCTCGTTGGTGTTAACACAAGAGCAAATATGCCATATGGATCCTCGCACAATTTTTGCAAAATAGGCAGGACAAATGCCAAAGTTTTGCCACTACCAGTTTTGGCACAACCTATGCAATCTTCACCCACCAATATTCGAGGAATGCAATTTTGCTGAATGGGAGTTGGCTTTTTTAAGCCTAAAAATAATAGCTGTACAATTTCAAAAAGCAATTTTGCAAAAATTTAACATTGAATATCAAATATTGGAAATTTTATATATCATCGAGCATTATTTTAGGTTTTTAATGATTTTTATGGAAAATTCCTTACCCATAGACTCGCATTGTGCAAGGAGCCAAGAATTTAATTTCAAATCTGAAAAATGTTTAACTTCTTCGCTCATGTTGGAAACGCTCATGGTGAAAACGTTGGAAACATGGAAACGATGTCACAATTAACGTATATCAATTATTAATTTAAACTTTCAACTCAAAATTCATTCTGCATGATTCTACTTCATCCATCGACGAGGTAATAATAGATCTGCTGTTTGCATTCTTTGTGAATAGACCTAAAGGTGTAAGCAATGTGAACATAAAGTCTGTTTTTTATTGCTGCACTTTCTGAACTGATACACATAGTGCAAATATAAAAACAAACCTATAACCTATTTTAGCTAAACTTTTGCAGCAGTTCATCTTTCTTCTTTGTCTCTTTAAGAAGAAAGAAGAAGAAAGATAAACTGCAAAAGTTCAGCTAAAAAGAACAGACTTAATATCTCGTCGATGATGCAGCATGAGAAGCTCAGTTGATGATTTTAAATAGATCTCGTTAGTGACTAAGCTAATTCCTCAGAAATAACAAAATTTTAGAAAATATAATTTCTTACAGATTATATTCTCCTGATATTATAAATTAATTTCCGAGATTCGCGACTACATTATTATTTTATATTATTTTATATACTATTATACTTTTATACTATTATTATTTTCTATTGATAAATCAGATTCCTTCTCAGATTTGTTTATCAACGAATGTCGAGCGACATCTTGGCAGCACGTGGTGTCACTCGCGTGATTATTTATAATTTTATATTCTACTCCGTTTCATCAATCGCAGCAGTCGCGTTGCGTTCGCTATGGCGGTAGTTTAAGTTTTATCGTTCTTCCAAAACTTCCTTAATCAATTTCACATTCTGCTGCAGTGCCAGTGACTGTGAAAGAATTCAGCCTACGCACATTAACCCCGAATAATTTTGTCTTTTTTCTTCGCACATCTCGCTCGCAGAAACGCAAGAAGTCGTAAGGTCAAGCGCAGTTCCTAATTTGTAGTGAAAGTTTCACGTTCTTCGACCCAATTAGAGTATCTTTCAGATCTCCACATTCCTTCTTCCATCATTTTTCTCATACTTGATGTCTTGTATCTATTAACACCTACATTCCAAAGTTTAACGTTCGACTATACCTGGTATACAAAACGTAATAATGAACGACGATAAGAAATGTGATGTAATCCAAGTTGGATCTCGGAAAAGCGAGGTGAGTGCACGCTTTCGTTTTTTTTAATCCGATTTTTCGGTTTTACAAGGAAAAAAAACATTGAGAAAATCGCATTATGTAAATTATTATATAAAGAATGATTTCCGTTTCTCTTTTGACTAAGAAGACTGATTCAAGTCATCTCTTATCGATGACAATTATTAATTTTATGTAATCACTGCGCATCTGAATTGTTATTGTACTTGGCATAAGATTACTCAGCTGTTTTAAAATTTTTTTTAGTTTATCATCAATGAATGATAATACAATATTTAAACTTATATAAAAGATTATAATTGCAAAATGATTTTTTAAATGTGTAATTAAAATATCAATTTAGAAAATAAACAACTCTGCCATACAATTTTACATATAATTATATATTTTTTAAATTATATTTTATTACATGAAATTATAATACAAAGAAGCATGTTTTTTTATTTTGAATATGAATATGAATAATGTATTTTTGAAAACCTTTTAGTTGGCCTTGATACAGACTAAATACGTAATACAATGTTTGAAAGAAATTCACCCAAAAAAAGAATTTGAAATA
Organism: Atta cephalotes; assembly: GCF_000143395.1. Taxonomy (NCBI): domain Eukaryota; kingdom Metazoa; phylum Arthropoda; class Insecta; order Hymenoptera; family Formicidae; genus Atta; species Atta cephalotes. Next base: position 1,262,306 of record NW_012130079.1, read on the forward strand.
GGTAAGCAAATTATACAACTGTGCATGCACTATTCATTGTTATGTTAGTTATTCTCTGTGTAACTTCAATAAATTTGTTTTAAAGAAATTTAAAAGTTCAGATTTCATAATTTCTCAGTATCACACATGATAATCTCGCAACTTCTCCCCTTCTTTGATATATCACTATATAATATATTTGAAGTACTGATAAGTACAGCTTTTTCTTGTTATATATTGAATGACTGGTATATAATGAAATATTCATTATCGTATATATTGTCAACAAAATAACTTGCATATATCGAATTATATATACGAATTATATGTACTTTTATATATGTACTTTACGAATTATATGTACTTTTATAAAATTAGAAACTTTATTTTATCAAATTGAAATCAAATTGCAGTAACAATGAATACTAAAGGAGATAAAATTCTGGATAAATCTTTACCAAAGATCGGGGAGAAGTCCCTATTTACCGAGGAGTTGGAACTTGCTTTAGAAAATGGTAGCGTTGATTTCGTCGTGCATTCATTGAAAGACTTGCCAACAACACTGCCGGCAGGAATGGCTCTAGGTGCAATATTAAAGTAAGCTCCATCTGACATATAATATTGAATGTCGTAAAATTCGAGCTATTCTCTCTTAAATTGACTGTGTATTACATTCGTCTAGTTGCTTCTCGTCAGCAAGAGCTGACTTGCTATTTTGCATATCAATGCTCCAACATGGAGAGCACATTTTAAATTTAAATCCGGAGACATATGTTATCGTTCTTGAAAGAAATATATTGTATTCAGTCTTATCAATTTTAATTAACTTCTAAATTTTAATCAACTTTAATTTTAATTAACTTTATTGTTTTGCTATTAAAATAATTATATATTAGTAACAAGTTAATGCCAAAGCTATTAACTCAAATGTATAGTATTATCAAAAATTGTCTACTTGCATAAAATCAATTGAAAAAAAAGTAGTTTTTATATTTTAAATAAATTAAATTAAAAAATTATTAATTTAAAAAATTATTTAATAAATATTAATATTCATTAATAATGCCAATATATTTTTGTAGACGTGAGGATCCACGCGACGCAGTGGTCATGTCGAAGAAATTCAAAGATAAAACATTAACCACATTGCCAAAAGATAGTGTAATAGGTACTAGCTCTTTACGTAGATCCGCTCAATTATCACGGAACATGCCGCACTTAAAGATAGAGAACATTCGCGGTAACTTGAACACTAGATTAAAAAAATTAAACGATGAAAATGGTCCCTATGCCGCGATCATATTAGCTGCTGCTGGTTTAAAACGGATGGGCTGGGAAGACAAGATAAGTCAAGTATGATCTTTTATTCTGTCTTTATTCTTGTCTATATTCTATTTTCTGCAAAATTTATTTGGATTAACACACACACACACACACACACACACACACACACACACACACACACACACACACACACACACACACACACACACACACACACACACACACACACACACACACACAC
>NW_012130079.1:1266084-1269392 GCF_000143395.1 Atta cephalotes
TAGGATAAATTAGTATTTCTCATAGAATATAAAATCAATATAAATAGTGACTACATACAAAATGCGATAGGACAATTATACCTGATGTTAAATCTATTAAAATTACGACTGTTTTAGCAATACGCAATATGTTTGTATCGAATATATATATTTTTCACAAAAATGTTTAAAGCTATATGTAAATTTTAGAGATGTTTATATTTTTCAAGAACATACATTAATGTAATTGGAGCATTGAAGAGAAATTAAATTTTTGATTTGGTATCAGAATACTATATGTTTTACATTTGTCAAAAATTGTCAGAATCGCTGTTCAATTAAAATTTCTTTTATTCAAATAAACGGATACTAAAATATATCCGTTTGACAAAATAAAATAATGAATATTTGTAAAAATTTTTAATACGGTTGGTACATACATCTACTAAGAAAAATGGAAGTTCAATACGGGACAACGAATTGTACAAATGTAGGATTTTCTAAATGTAAACTATATTCGCAGCCATATTATGCAAAGATGAGCAAACTCTTTGCTAATTTCAGATTTTATTTAAGTATTGTCAACAAAATTTTATATTCCTCTATTCAACATCTTCCTCCGCCATTTGGGTTTGCGATACAATTTTCTGTAAAAAAGCAAATTTAAAAAAAGAATACTATTACTATTACTATCTTTCATTTCAATATATTTTTTTTAATTAAAAAATTTGTACCTGGCCAACAACGGGTAGTCGCTGCACCAGAATTTGGAAAATTGGTGGTGGCAGAGTCTTCTGAAGAACTGTCAGCAACTGGGCTGGCTGTCCACAGACTGCTACTGCATTAGCCAAATGCTCAACTCCGCCATCTATTTCACCACAAGCCAGCAATTCCTCCCCAAGTTGAACCTAAACAATATAATATATATTACATGTTTAAATACATTTGAGGCGTGGCTTGGTCTACGGACTAGCAATCCGCGGATCCAGATTTGATTTTATCCGTGCCTTACATATGTGACATATGCAGGATATTGCCTATATTTAAGTAACGCTCCATATATAATTAAGAATTCCAATTGCATCTTAAACTAAGGAGCACCACTGATTCCAGTGATTAAAAGACAAATTTGATTAAATCAATTAACTTTTAAGTTCTTCAAAGAACTTAAAAGTTAGTTGATGATCATCTGTGATATGATCTGGTTGTATTGCCTCCTTACACTTTGGAGGCAGAAGGCAGGAGGCTATTAAATAATAAGTTTAAATAAATTTTGAAGGATTAAAGCTAGGTACAGTCAAAGTAACAGTAAGTTTTACCTCTTGCAGAAAGAATTTCTGTACCAATTCATGATCCCTCAAATCTGGCATCTTCGAGGAAGCTTTCTGCGCTTGCTTCTTAGCCTTTCTACCTATGAAATAAAAATAAAATCTTTTTTAGAAAGAATAAGAAAGAACTATATATATTTTTTATAGTTTGAGGCACAACAAAATGTTATATAGAGGAAAAAGGAATAAGATGACATTTAGTATAGATTATTTGTATTAATAAATTTTATCATATGCAATTCATTAATTTTATTATCTTTTTAGTATATATTTTCGTACTTTATTTTTCTTTAATTATATTCTTATATTATAATATTAAAATAATATAAGAAATGTTTATTACAATAAAATAAATTTTTTTATTTATAAAAAGTACATTTGTGTCTTTCTGTAATTTTATTCGTTATTGAAACTCTTACCCATATATGTGTGATATAGGAATAAGATAAAATTGATATGTTCTTAAAAAATATAAATTTAAAAAAATTCTAATTTATTTTACAACTTTTTAATTTTTACAAATAATAATCAAGACTGAAATGAATCTGAAAAAATATACATTTTTTTCTTTTTATCTCATCACAGAAATTAGGAAAAATTAACAAATTTTAAGGTCATCACCTCTTTTTTTCCCTATATTTATAATTACATTTGTAATGCAATAATAAATATTAAAATGAAATGATTTTTAATATATAAATATATTAAAAATTTTAATATATAAAAAAGGATTTATGTAAATGTATAAATGTATAAAATGAACTAGATGATTAATGTAATGTACGTGTCAAAAAGAATTAAACCTGTCTTTACCAGAGACATATTGATTTCTCTTAAAAACGTACATCACCACGAGGAAGTCACGCGTGCACGAGAATGAAAAATCAGAACTTACGTTCACGGAGCTTCTTTTTGAAATCGGGATCACTGCGACGCTTTTGATCAAAGTAAAAACAATAGCCAACAAAGATTCCGGCGATCCCAACTGCAATGCCGACTGCGGTTTTGGAAATCATGGTCATTCTAATACACAAAATCCTGATATATTACAGAAAATTCATGAAACCCTTGTCGCAACCTCGGCCATCATGGAAAAGGTTGCTTTCCATCACTTTTCTCATCGTGCGCACTGAACGTGCCCGCGAGAAACAGTTTTAGACATCAGCGTCTCTATGTGCATAAAATATGAAACTGCGAAGCACGTCACAGATAGTTGACTAATAGGTAACACGCTATGTCCAGTTATGTGTTATCCGCCGAAAATATTTGTGGCTACATAGTTCTATGTACATACAGGGGAGCCAGTAAACGGATTTCATTTAAAATACGGGCACGTCTACTCTTTCTTCTTATAGCCTGCCTTTGTTTTGCTTCTTTTTGAAGAAGAAGGGAGAAAGATAACCGGAGTAAACGAAATGTATGGATAAAACAGCGGGTATAATTGCATGACTAAAAATGAAAAACGAATAAATATCAATTTCGGTATGTTTCTTATAAAAATGGTTTGTATATTTGCTTCGTATTTTGTGTTAGTAAATTAACAAGTATTTGGAAATATTTATAGATTGATGAAAGATATACAAGTGCCTTTGATAATTTATCACCTGAATCTTTTGGCGATAATTCGTGAACATGTCATTAATAAGGAAACCCATGCGATATGCTCATCAAGAAGGACACACTGACGTTTGCTATTATTCTGGCGAAAAGTAAATGACATTATGTATATTATTGTATTGTATATATACTGAATTTATCACAGAAAGTTATTATTGAATGTGTCTGGGATTGTAGAAGAGGGCTCGTTACGTGTGGTTGCGATGGGGATGTTAGATTCTGGTTAAATTTAATGGACGATGACCCGACCACCAGTTGTATTTCGGAACAAGCAATTACTGTTATCTCAAAGGTACTTAATAATTATGAAGTAGTAATGAGCATCTGTAAAGATCTTCTTCAAAAGGAATGCTGTATCAAGATGATGTTTAAAAGAGACATAAT
>NW_012130079.1:1274225-1280467 GCF_000143395.1 Atta cephalotes
GCGATATGCGGATACAAGTCACAAACATTAATACTTTAGACAGTATAGAATTAGAAGGTCATGAAGCACCTATCTTGGGTTTATCTTTAGATCCAAAAGAAGAGTTTGTGGTAAGATTCATTACATCATTTTCTAATACTTTATTAATAAAAAAATATTTTAGATCTGAAACTGATATTTCTAGGCATCTTCTAGTGCTGATGGATCTATTCGAGTATGGAATATTAAAGAAAAAAGAACCGTACATGTTTGGAATAATATTGTACCAAAATGTAACTCCTTTTTTATTGCAAAATCATATTGCACACCTTCTTTCAAATGTACAGATGGCAGTTATTTAGCATATCCAGCTAACAAAGATATAGTTATCGTGGAGAGATTATCCTGGAAGGAATTGTGTAGACTGAAGTGTCCTACTTTAAAAACTGTAAGTTACTGTCTCAATTTTTTATCTATTCTGATAATTGAATTATTGCTTTTCTATCTTTATTTTTTTATAGGAAATCAGTATTTGTAAGTTCTCTGAGTGTGGCACGCGCATTGCAGCTAGTTCACTGTATGGAGAGATAGTTGTATGGAACGTTGAAACCAAGGAAATAATTGGATATCTCGAACACGAGCAAGATACCAAAATCACTGCATTGGTGTGGCACATAGATCATTCAAATGAAATCGCATTCTGTGATGCATTAGGAAAATTAGGATGCATTGATGTGGTAAGAGAATATTCCTGTTAAACATATTTATATGTTTTATACACACAGATATATATATATAAATTTTGTGTTATTATATTTAGAATGTAATAATCCTTTTAGATAAGTACTAGTAAGCCTAGAAATGATGTAATGTTAGATTTTGAAAAAAATGAAGATACAATAGAAAATAATATTGCTTTATCGGACCATGATGATGATGATGACGAAAACGTGATATCCCTGAATAAAATCAAGGCTTCTGTCAATTTAGAAGATGACGAAAAATCTAATTTTGATGTAGACTCTGAAAAACCTCCATGTGATACAAAAACTTTTATACCTAACGTAAAATTGCAATCATCTTTTCAACCCGGATCTACGCCCTCTCATTTATTATCGTATTTTATGGTACGGTACAATAATAAAGCTTGTGTACACTGACAATCTTTAATTATCAATTTAATCTTTATGTAATATAAATTTTATATAGATGTGGAACGATGTGGGAATGATTAGATGTTTCTCATCAGAGGATGGAGAAGAGTGTAGTATTGAAGTGGAGTTTCATGATGTTACAGTTCATCGCAGCATGCATATAAATAATTATTTACGACATTCATTAGCTGCCCTATCTACCCAAGCACTTGCTCTAAGCTGCGCAGCTTCTGAAGATGGCCCTAGTAAAATTGTCGTGATAGCTCTGCAAGGTTAGTTATTTTATTGTATATAATAATTTGTAAAAATTATATACTTTAGAATTTAAATAAAACAAAAAAATTATGAACATATTTATTTTATAAATTATAAATTAAAGAAAAGTCTCAAAATCGACATATTTTATAATTATCAGAACAGTATCTAATATACTTGCTTGTTTTTGTATATTAGGTTGGGGTTCTGGAAATAAAGAATGGTCTTTGGATCTACCAGAAGGAGAGGAAAGCGAATGCTTAACGGTTGGTGATAATTTTATTGCAGTAGCAACATCTAAGAGAAATTTAAGAATATTTATGATAGGAGGGACACAACGTGAGATTTTAGCTGTGCCTGGACCTGTAGTTGCAATGAATGGTCTAGGAAATCATCTTTTAATAGCTTATCATGCTGGAATTGGTAAGAAAAATTTTGAATATAATGAGTTAATGTATAAATAAAAAAAGCTCATAATTTAAAATAACTAATTATATGTATGTATTCAAAAGTGTAAAATACTTTTCTGTGGAAAAAGGTCCAGCAGGTGATCAGAATATAAGTTTACTATGGATACAAATACAGGGAGCGCATTTACGCAGTCAAACTTTAACGCTTCCACTTTCACCAACTTCAGATCTCATGTGGTTGGGATTATCAGATGCTCGTTCGCCCACTATCATGGATTCTGACGATGTCATTAGGATATATGATAAGAGATCTTGTCAATGGAGAGTGCTCTGTGATGCAAATATACAGGTATTGCAAATTACAATTTTCTCAGCAGTGGGCGTAACTTGAGTGGGAGTAACTCTGTTTTAGGGAAAAGGTAGAGCAGATCACTATTTCATAATCGGTGTAAGCGAATACGAACGGAATATGCGATGTATCCTTTGCAAAGGTAGTTATTATCCACCGACTACCCCGCGACCAATAATCACTGAGGTATCTCTATCTGCACCTCTCTGCGAACCAGAATCTGAGAAAACTGAGAAAGAATATAAACTGTGGGAGATAGGAAATAATCCATTGGATGAAACTGAAGCGATGTTAACTTTAATAGCGGTAAATAATTCTTGTAACATTTGTTTCATTTCTACTCTAATATTTCCGGTTATAAATATAATACATCGAGTCTCAATTACTTATTTTTGCTGATACGTAATCTTTTGCAATCAGCTTGCCTGCAAAAGCAATTTAGAATATCGCGCAGTGGACATTTGCGAACAAATTGCGTCAACGAAAGTGATTGATTTGGCCATACGATATGCCTTGCGTTCAAATAAAATGGTATTGGCAAATAAATTGGAGACGATCGCTGACGCAAAATCAGATTCCAAAGATACAAAAGAAAAAGAAATGGAAAATCTCCAAGACGATTTTACAAGTAACGGTAATTTTAACGATAGTCAAGACATTAATAGTCAAGAAAACAATGATGTGTCTTTACCATCGATTAAAAAACCAGAGATAGAAATTAAGCCATTAGCCATGAGTCAAACATTAAAAAGAGTAAATCCATTTTTAAAAGCTGGAAGTCCATCTCTATCGCCAAGAGGTAAATAATTTTGCTTTAAAAAAGATTATTTTAAATTCTATGACACGTTTTCATTATTTAAAACATTTTTAATCATATTTATACAGGTTTAGCTGGTTTAAATAATTTACCCGAGAAGCCCCAGAAACCTGCATTAAAAATCACGCCTGTTAAATCAAAATCGAAAACTGAGTCTAAGAAAGACTCGTTTATTAATTGGTATGCCAAAAATAAAAAGAATTTGCAGGAAGAATTTCCTGAAGTAAATGTTTCTGAATTAACCAAAATCGGTTTGACACGATACAAAGAAGAGATGGCGCAGTCGAACACAGACAATGCGACTGGATCTTCAGAACTCTTCAAGAAACGAAAATTATCAAGTCCAGATAAAGATAATAGCCAAGATGATGCAAAACGAGCTGTTCGTAGCAAACTCAGTGAATTTGCATTCGACAAGTAAATTTTATTCGGCTACTTCGTAAAATAGTTTTAATTATAGAGCTTGCAAGATTTTAGGAAATTTAGATAAGCAATTCGTTATATTTTGCGTTGTATAAGCAAAGCATTATATTTTGAAATTAATATCACAAAGGAAAGTAATTTTTATACACTTTTAAACTACGTTCACAAAAGTTTTTCAATATGAAATAGATCGAAAATATTCTCTCCTTTATTTAGCATTCTAAAATTAAATTATATATAATAAATTTTATTTATTGTTTATTTCTTATTAATTTTGATATTAAAGTACCAATTATAGAAATATTTTGTATTTTTTTCCTTCTCCAATATATTATATATTTATTTATATTGTGTCACTTAAGTATACATGATATTGTAAGAAAGTGATTTGCACATGGTATTAACGGTGCTAGTTTGATGAAATAACTCCGTATAATCCTAGGTGCAGAATTGCGGAAGTCTGAAAAGGTGAGACAATTGTTAAAAACGTCATTTGTTAAAACGAGGAGAATTAACATGATAAGTGGATAATGATCGGATATGAATTCGTGTCTTTCAAGTGTCGTAGGCGCGCTGTCCCACGTTTACCCTTCCGCGTCGATAAGGCTGCGTGTTGGCAAACTTAAGATCCGTTTTTAGTATGCTCTGATCTCTCGAACGCTTAGCCACGGTAATAGACGGCATCAGAAATCACGTCGTCATCGAAAATAAATTTGTGCTTGGCGAAGACAGAAGTGAGGGTTATCAGTAATCAGTTACATGATGAAAGGTAAGTTAATTTCCTCAGACCTTGCGACGAGAATTGCTTGTCTTTAAAACTTTGAAAAACTTGACGCGTTAAATACACCTCAAACGGTCAGTAGGTATGTTTCGTGTGTACCTTTAGGTTGCATCATCGCGATGTCATGCATGGCTAATTTTCGCGGTGCATAATCTCGCGATGTTTGAGCACTCACGTTCTCCGTTTTAAATGTGATTTATTGCGACAATGCTAAGAGATTTATGTAACTTGTTACTGATTTTTTTATTGAAGTTTTTTCTCTACTTTTTCGGAAAGAAAAAATTTAACTAAACTTTTTTTTACGTATTATTAGCATTCATTTTCATTTAAAAAGTATTTTATTGCAACACTATATGAATTTAAGACGACAACGAATAGAGGCAATTAAACAATACTTTAAAGGCTGTTTTCTTTTACATTAAATATGATATTCATTGAATAATGCGTTTCCTTTCTCTAATGCGTACCATTTACCTTGTTTTGAACATGATTATATAGTGTCTATTACAAAAAAGCCATCATTTCTAAACGCTAAAAAATTATATAATATATTTATTTTGATGTTTCATATTGTATTTAATGTACAATAAGTATATTTTGTGTATATTTTAGCTATTTATATAGGTATACATCAAGTAATATTTTATTATTTTGAAACTCATCTTAACTTTGTTAGAAAAATAGAAGTTATTATTTAGAGAGGTTTTATCTTATCACAACGTATATACGTATAACATTACGAATTTCATGCGTTTTATTGCGGATCGTGTAAACAATTATATAACCGAGAAAGTAGCGAAAAATGCATGAAAAATTGACATAAATTCAGTAATTGCGCTAATTATATTAATATTATTAGTGTTGGATTAATATTGTTATATATTTGCTCCTGCAATGCTCCTTGTTTTTTTTAACAATGTTGTTTTAGTGTATTTTTATCAATAATATTTATTATTAACCGACATATATCTTTATTCGTAATACTACTTCGATCATAATCATCATGTCTTTCTACATTGCAAATAAATACAATGTGTCTGTTTCAATTTTGCTGAGCAAATTTTTCCATTCGCAAATAATTATGCTTTGTAACGCTAAAATTCGCAAATATATACATTACGTAGACAATTATAAATTCCATAAATTCTTCCATAATACGAATATATATTGCAAGGGCAGGAAGGAAAGACATTGGCTTGCTTGTTTTCCTTTAATTATTGTATCTTTGTCAATAATAAATGAAATTTTAATTAACGATTTTTTATTTTTACCAATAACATAATAACGGTTATATCGAATGAAGTTTCGTTTCTAAAAATTTAAATTAATGTACGTCGGTTTTCTATATGAATAATTTAAACTGACCATGTGGACTTCGATTCGGCTATTTCATTTTTCTCTCTTTTTCTCTTCTTCACCTTGTTAAGACATATAAAAAATAAGATAATTTTTAAAAAATATAATTATATGTGGAAAATACATAATAAAAATAATACAATTAAATATTTAGTACTTTATAATTTTGTACTTTGATATTATTATCTGCCTTTGATATAATATTTGATTAATTATAAAATAATTATGCAATAATAAATATGATTGAATCTTGATCGCATTCTATTTTTTATTTCATTTTTTAAAATAAATTATTGATTGATGAAAATTTGTACATAAAGATTTTCTCAATGAAAAATGAAGTTTATTTAAAATTTATGTAATAATATTGAAAAAAGTAATTACTTTTTAACATTATTTTCAAGTAGAAAGAAATGATGCTAAAGGTAAGAAATGGACTTAACAGACGGACGCGCGTTCGCAGTTCTCAACACAAGTTATGATTTGAGCGTATATTGCGCAAAAAATTGTTTTAAATGGATGATATCAACATAAATGTTATGTGTCACTTGAAAATAGTCTTACAAAGTAATAATTTGCATTCAAAAGAACACGATAAAAAACAACATATATGATTTCCGAGATTTAGATGCTGCATTCGGAAATATGATATTACCTGGAATTTATTAAAACTTTTCTTCTAAGAGGAGCCTTTTTTTAATTCTTTGTCAGACATTCT
>NW_012130079.1:1285527-1288151 GCF_000143395.1 Atta cephalotes
GAGTATATATATATATATATATATATATATATATATATATATATATATATGTATATATACCATATAGTACCAATGTTTTGTATTACATAAATTTTATATAACAATTATATATTTATATAATGTATATTGCATTTTATGATAACTTATGATTTTACAAATGATTAACAATATTGCTTCTTAGTGTTAAATTATTATAAAGATAATATCTGTTACCACTATATGAGATTCAAATATACAACAAAATTTTATGTTTATCTGTTGCTGCACAATAGTTAATCGATATACAATTAATATCTAGTAAAATTCTCACATTAAATAGTTCTTATATTATAATTTTGATTAATTACAGAAATGTTAATGTAATTATTATAATTCTATTTATAGCTATATTACATATATAATTATAATATTAATTAATGTTATAATAAAATATTAATATCAATTATATAATCCATATTAATATTATTCAATTAGGAGATTATTCAATTAGAAAATTAGGATTTTTATTTAAAATATTAAAAAATAAATTAGATTACGCAGATTTTAAATTGCTCTCCATTAATATTCTTGTTTCTAGATAGTGATTACTTATACAATTATAAAAATTCGAGATATGATATATCGTAAAAATGAATGTGATAGATATTTTTATACCAATAAGATTTCATCATTCATAAAAATTGCAATTCCCATTTATAATGTTATACTTACATAAGAAATAAGTAATAAATAAGACAAAATCAGCCTTTTATGAGTTTCATAGTCAGCGTTAGCATAGGTAGGATATATAGATTTGTCGTAATGAAGTACAAAGTTCTAAATAACGTAACGCTGATGTAACACCATTTAACTTGTTTGTCCCAAATAAAGTGTTTTATTCGGTAACACATTTACAATGTCATTAGTTCGTTTGTGTACAACGTCAATCATTTGATTACCATATTTAACGGTGTTACTCAAAGATCCTAGCCAGGAAGACACAAGACTCTTTACGGGCGTTTTTGAAAGCGCCAAATTATATGTAGCACCTAAAACATTATACGCAAAGTATACAGTATATCGACATTATTATTAAATAATATTATTTTTATAAGGAAATTTTATAAGGGCGAAAAAACTTACCTTTTAGAAATTTAATAATTGCCTTATTTACGGCATCCGATTTTTCTTGATGTGGAAAATGTTGCGTCTGTGATATAACTTTAACCCTAGATACTTCTACGTATTCGGCACTTTGAATAATGCTCTCTATTGTTACAAAAGGATCCATATCTCCAACTAGAAGTAACGTTTTGTTGTCTATCTGTTCGCCGCTATCTGTATTCAGTCTTGTGAATGGTAGATTACGATAATAATTAATCGGTCCTGTCCAATCCTCTACAAAACGTTATATTAATTTTTTAAATATGAAAAACATAAGAGAAGAATAACATATGATATAAAAATTATTTTATATATTAAACTTAGTATTAAAATTTACCTTTCCTACTGAAGGCATATTTATACGCCTCGACGTAACTTTTTTCTTTGTCATCTTGAGATATTTGAAGATGTCGAAATACTTCATTGATAATAGATAAGTCTTCTTTAAGTGCATCTATTTCTGGCAAAAATGGTAATCTGCTGAAATGTAGCCATCTAGAAATCAGTCACATTATGCCTTTGCAATTAAAATACATAAATATATAATAAAATTTCATGTAAAGTCTTCAGGAATCTTCATAAACGGAATTTCGAAAATATTTACTTTTTGTCTAAAATAGAATTTCTTGATACTCTGTTCCAATAAAAATTGGGATGCGGACTCGAAATGACTATAAATTTATAAACGAGATCTCTGTGTAGAGCGACCATGTACCATCCCAGAAGTCCTCCTAGGTCGTGGCCGATTATGCTGCACGTCTTCACACCGAGAGTCAAAATGAATTGTTTCAACTCATTTATTAAAATTTCGAGTTTGTAAGATCGTTTGTTGAGCGGTTTGTCGCTATCACCGAATCCTTTTAAATCTATAGCTACTACTCTGAAACAGCATTAAAATATGAACATCACAACGCTAACGCGTGTGCTTTATAAAATATTTTATAAAATATTTTATAAACATAAATTTTCAAACGCACCTATAGTATTCTGCGAGACATGGGATCTGTTTTCTCCAAGATAACCAGCAGTCCGGGAATCCATGTAATAATAACACGAGTGGTTTACTTTTGTCTCCCGCTTCCACATAATGGAATTTAACACCCTGCGTAAAGAAAAGCAAATAAGTTAAACGGAAGAAAAAAAATCTAAATTATTAATTCGTTCACACGAACGCACAATTCTTTAAGTTTAAAATAGAAAGCGAGATTGTAAATATAAGAGTGTAGAATTCCCCTTCATGAGATTTCGTTTGGCGAAATGAATACAATAAAGATACCGCAATTATGATAATATAACGACATAATATGCGTATCGAGAAATAAAATTAAATAAATTTTACATTAAAACTCTCGTGTGTATATATATATATATATATATATATATATATATATATAAATATATAATATATATCTTTTATTTAGTTATTATTACTTTAGTTAACTTCGTTACGTTACGTAGTACTACCTACTAACTACTTACCT
>NW_012130079.1:1288474-1291286 GCF_000143395.1 Atta cephalotes
GACATAACACTCCGTAATATTTTTTAATTAAAGAACTTACTTATAAAAAAAAAATTAATGAACGCATCTATATTTTTAAATACACTTTTTTGTTTCAAGTATTATTATTATGTTCTCAGGTCACGTACCATTGGATCCCGTTCAAGAAGCTATGGGCTCCATGGGTCCATGGCACATCATAATTGCCGTGGTGATTTCTCTCGTTAAATTTCCAGTAGCTTGGCACCAGCTCTCTATCGTATTCCTTGCACCGCCTACTAATTTCTCATGCATCGCTCCTTTGTCAGCAACTAACGACTCCACGATAATGAAATGTGAAGTTGATGTTGGGAATGGCACAATAGAAGAGTGCACTGAATTCAATTACGATAAGCGAATATTTCGAGAGAGTATCATAACGCAGGTAAGTTAGTATAATTTAATTCAATATGACCTTATATATTTTTTCATATGTATATTATCAATTAATTAATTGATAATTAAATATTCCAATATAAAATAATAAAAAGAGATATATGTGAATAATTATGTCAATATTCATTTTTTTCAGTGGGATTTAGTATGTGATAGAGAACAGTTGGCTAATTTAGCACAATCTTGCACAATGTTTGGTGTACTTGTGGGTAATTTAATTTTCAGTATAATGGCTGATAGGTACGTTAATTCGAAGTTGTTGCAAAATATGTGATGACATAAATGATTATTATTTCATAGAGTATATAAAATATAAAATATATATAAATATGTGTGGGAAAAAGTTCGTGGCGTTTTTTTAATTTCCATCTAACGGGAAAAATGCCACGAACTTTTTCCCACATTTAATATATATGTTTTTTTCATTTTATTAATATTAATGAAATTTATTCATAGAATTGGCCGAAAGAAACCGTTAATAATCGCAATTGCACTGCAATCAGTGACAGGATTTGCAAGTGCATTTGCACCGTGGTACGAATTGTTCCTAATACTCAAATTTCTTTGTGCCGTATCTACTGGCGGAACAATGCTCGTCAGCTTCGTTTTACGTAAGTTTGCAAGCGCAATGAAGTTATTAAGTATTAAGTATTAATTTAGGAAGTCTAATTTATCTATTATCAATTAATTGGTTGCAGTTATGGAGATTATTGGAGTCGAATGGCGATCAATTGTGTCGGTTCTTTATCACGTACCATTTTTAATCGCACATGTAATGAATTCCTTGATATCTTATTTGACACTTACATGGTATGGATTTCAAATGGCCGTGTCAATACCGTCAATTTTCTTATTATCGTATTACTGGTATGTACATAAATTACGTACGTTGTTATAAAATAAGAGATATTTTTAAGATTTGCGAAATATATGTATCAAGAAATCAATTATTAAGAATCGATGTTTTGCAAAAATAGGATAGTTCCAGAATCACCGAGGTGGTTACTAGCTATAGGCAAATACAGACAAGCAGAACGAATCTTGCTGAAAGCTGCCAGAAGAAACAAGATACCAGTAGAAAATGTAAAGCTAGCGCTTGAAACTTACGAGAATCAGATGACAATCCGAAATGCGAAGAATAATGAGAAATACAATATCACGCATTTATTTAGAACCCCGAATTTGAGATTGAAAACTACATATGTGAGTATCAACTGGTTCGTCTGTGGTATCTGTTTCTTCGGATTGGCGCAATACATGGGTCATCTTGACGGCAATATATTCATCAACGTCGCAGTTTCTGGTAAAATTAATAATAAGTCTTAATTAAACTAAATTCTGTCACTATACATTGTAACATTTTTTGTGACTTACAGCGGCCATGGAAATACCTGGAACCATAATAGTACTGTTTCTGATATCGCGAGTTTCGCGTTTAAAAATTTTGATGGGCGGAAACATCTTATCCGGCATGAGTTTGCTTCTGATAACTCTTATAACTAACGGAAATGTCCAGATATTTTTAGCTTCATTAGGGCTCGTGGGTATGGCTATTAGCTTTCCTACAGTATACCTGTACAGTTGTGAAGTATTTCCAACTGTCGTAAGAAATGTTGGCGTTGGTTTGGGAAGTACTTCTGCCAGAATTGGAAGTATAATTGCACCGTTCATTGCCACAATGGTAATTTATGATGCGTATTATATGTATACATTAACTAATGTTTCTATAATGAAATAGTTTTATATTATGATTAAGAGTATATTTTATTTTATATATATTTATTTATATACGTACAAATAATAAGTTATTTTAAGATTAAAGAAACGTAATCATTCATAGGGTACTATTCAACCTTGGCTGCCTCCGGTAATATTTGGCATAGCGCCGATATTAGGCGCTATACTTTGTTTATTTTTACCAGAAACGATGAATTGCGAATTACCAGAGACAATAGAAGACGCCGAAAATTTTGGAAAGTATGTTTATAATACATCTATGTACTATATATATAGTATATATTTATAGTAAACTATAAATACTATAAAATATTTCTATTAATTTTACAATTTTGTTAATATATAACAAATTTTATATCTTTCAGAGGAAAATCCAAGGAAGAACATTGACTTGGTAACTGACTGAACTTGTACAATTTACCATAATTAAATATTTCAAAAATATTTATCATGACACGTTTTCAACCATTTTAGTTATTCTATGCATCGATGTTTTTATCAAGTATCAAATTTGTACAAAAGATTGGTATAATTACACCTTTTTTAAATGAACTATCATAATCATATCTGAAAAGAAAAAGAATTTTCATACATAATTTGTACTGTTCATCATATCTGAAGACATGATAGTGTCTCGGCGCTAAGACAAGCGAAATGTCAT
>NW_012130079.1:1295542-1307843 GCF_000143395.1 Atta cephalotes
TATATATATATATATATAAACAATAGCTCTTCTGTATGATTTATAATTTTCTCTTTGGTGACGCAAAGAATCCTCCATCTGCTTTCCAGACTAAACAATTTGATAAGTTGTAATTTTTCAAATCTCCTAATAAAAAAAAGGCAGACAACAAACTTGTAATTAGCGATTTCGCAATACTACTTAATTAGATTACATTCATTACAGCGGACGATAATTTTCTGTGAAGTTCAAAGTACACAATAATTAGCAAAAGAATTTGCCTAAAAGTATTTTAGCACTCGCTAGATTATAATTATAATTATAATCATAATTATTATAATTCTCATTACAATAAATTCACAATTCAATATATTTTTAAAGTTTTCTATTATAATATGCTTTCGATTTTCTTGCAGAAATTTGATATAGAAGTTTGTTAAAAATATTACATAACATTTATATGTTACATAATTTATATTTTGTATATAAATAGGATAATTTTTAAAAATTACGTATCAGTATTATTCAGGTAATGGTTAATTTTTCACTAAAGCACTTAATACAGTATAGAACTAAAAAATTGAAAATGATAGAAATACGTTTGATTATGCTCATTTTACTATTGCTTCGATCCACAAGATCTCTATATACTTCTATATTTCGAATAGAGACGGGATATTAAATTCTATTGCCAGGATAAAACGGATTGAGGATTTCAGTGGGAATTAGATTAATTTATAACTAATGAATTTAGAGTCCAAAAAGAATTTAAGAAAGAAGTCATATGAAAGAAACCGGTTTAAATCTTTATTTTCAAGTTAAAGAAAATACTCTTAGATTTAGTTTCACAACTCATGGTTAACTCTTAATCGAGGTTTAACTTATTCCTCATCTCTTTCTAGGGCTAGAATTGGAAAGAGATGAGAAAGAAGTTGAACCTCGATTAAAAATTAACCGTGAATTGTGAAACTGAGCCTTAAAGTCTATTCCTTCATGGCATGTTCGTGTAATATTATTATATTATGATGATTTTAAGATGATGTAGTAAACATCAGGTAACAACAGAAACTGAAGTATAATTAAGAATTCTCCTATTTATTAAAACACATTTCCAAATCTGTCTTGATATTTGTTATCTGAATTAAAAATTAATTAAATTGAAAAAGCATACAGATAAGAAGCCGCATATCGATCTAAAAATATTTGTTTATCAATATGTGCAACGTGTTTAGTCTTTACTAGAGTGTCGCCTGCACTCGATGTTGCAAGATGAGTCCATGTCAAAAATGAAATTTCAATATATTTCAATACATTTGCATCAATAATATTAAATTGAATACCGCTGTAATCTTCGTCCTTTAAACAGCGCAACAATATATACATATGATATACAAACACTTCGGTTCTGACAACAATAGAGACAGTCTAAAGCGAAATATATTATTCAACGTAGTAAGAACGTAATATGATAAAGTTAGCAAGATAATCATACGATTAAATAATTATGTAATAGCTGCATTATTTATAATTTATCAAATTCTATTTATAAATAGAATATTTAAAAATCTCTTATACAACGAAGAATCTATTTATTCTCACAATTTTAGAAAATTATATCATTATAATTTTCTGATATTTTTACTAAGTATTCTTCCAGAAATGATCTTGGAGTCATGAAGAAATAAAAGAGCGAAATCTTTCAAACCCATCACTGTGTTATCACTGGGAGCGTTATCAAGAGATGCAGAAGATGTACCTTTCTTATCTTGACTATGTTCAGATTTCCTTTTGAGTGCTACCAAGTATCATTTTATTTTTGTTCACTGAATGTTAAATAAGAATAATACCTGCAGGAGGAGCATTTGAACATCTGAACAAGTTCTTTGCATGTGTTGATCGTGCCATCCAGGCATCACTGTGCATTACTCACCTTGATTTTCACGTAGGAATGCGTGGCGAGGCTGTTATCGACCAAACATGATGGAGGTTGGTCTCGTTGACGCAACATGAAGAACTTCTTGGGATCCCATATCCATTTGAGAAACCGTCGAACTACCAGGCATAGACCGTAGGCAAAGGCCAAGATATGTAACTCGATCGTTTCGCGCGTTGAGACACGCACGATCTTGCCATCCCCGACCATAGAAATAATCTCGGAGGACCTACAGCGACGACAATTGCTTGCTCCTCACGCTACTCGAAATCTTCTCTTCGTACAATCAGCCACGCAGAAATCGCAGGCAGCAGACACGTGCACGTTGTCACGCGGGCTAAACAGAGTGTGAGATTACGTTCTAGCCACACTTGACGAATAGTCGCCAATTGTATTCTATTCTAGTAGAGGACGAGTGTGCTTTCACAGGCGCTTTCATGAACTAGAGTACGATTATCAGAATCTTTCAGTATGGAATTGCGATCATCGAACGGTGTATAATTTTCGATTCCGAGACACGATCGCTTTCGGTTTTACCAGCACTTGTAATTATAAAACAAGGCCGTATTCAGCAGAATATTTTGCAACTGTTGGAAGTTCTTTGCTGAGATAAGACTTTTCCTAATGCAAGATTTAAAAATATAATCCCCCAATTGCAAAACATTTATTAAGCACTGATTTCTATTTCGGCCAATATCTCTGATATAATATACTGATGATAAACTAACGATCACACTTGAAAGACACGATATATATTAATTACTGATAGCGTGCTGTCTCGTATTAACAACTTTCCGATCATGAGTTGACTTTTGTACACACGTTTCTCGTCGAGTGACGCAATAATGTTCCTTAGATAGGTATTTGGCGCCTCGCGAAGCTCGTCAACGAGACATCCGATATATAAGGTCGTTTCACGAGGTGAAGAGGACTGTGGAGAGGATATCACTGATTAGACTTTTTGTGCGTTACGAACTCAGAGGCCAAGGAACAAGGCGACAATAGGTATCTCTTTATCGGATCTCCTCGATGGAAAGGTATATCCAAAAGTTATCTGTCTGGTGACAAAATTCTAAGATTTTTGAACTCGATTTTTCTTCGCATAAAATTTACTCTCTCTCTGGCGTTCGAGTTCACGATATTCTGCAGCTCGATTTCGGGCGAGAGAAGAATATAGAAAAACGAACAAGGAGAAAAAAAGTTATTAAATTACAACAAATTATCTTTATTCAAAGAGTTTTTCTATAACGACGAGAAGCGAGGAAAGCGAGACTCTTCTATGACATATTAAAAATTTAACTTTGATAAAAAAAAATAAAGCATACGATCTTTCTCATTTTCTGTTGTCATTTTCTAAGTTCTTTTCTTAAAATTATCTCACAATATTTTCTCTTATATCTCTCGAAATATTTTCTGTTTGTACACGGAGAAAAGTATGAATCAATAATTTTACGAAGATATTTGTTATTATAAATCGGAAGGTATGATAATAAGAATAATGATTCAAGTTAAAAATCAGACTCGTACTATGTGATATGATATATACAAACAATTCTAAAAAATCTTAGAAACTTCGTCATTTTTAATTCCAAATTATTTTCTCGCCTTCATTTCATCTTAGTTCTCTCTTAACTACCTTTTTACAAGGAAAGAGAAATGAGCTTTGGAGTCAGAACTGATTGCTGTTGAACTGTGGACTTGTATTCGCAATGCCTCATCTTTATTTCGTTCTACCTCGATGTAATGTGTACGGTAGCGTGACAATACTTATCTGTTTTCGAAGTACGAGTGTGTGTCACAGTGCGTAATCGCACTATCATACATTTGAGAACTAAAGCCTGTTCTACAATGTGCTTTTTGTTTCCTTTAGTTTCTTGCTTTTTGCTATTTTTTTAAATCTTGTCTTTTTGCTTTTTATTCGGTTTTTTGTCTTATATCGCCTGAGGTAAGAGTTAACGAACTTCAAAAGAAATACATAGCAAGAAATACAATTATCGATAAAACGATTGCAGAGAAATTAAAAGCAAAAGATAAAAAACAAGAAACAGGCAACAAAAAGTACATTGTAGAATAGGCTTAAATAATCAGCGGAACTTCCGCGAAACGTTTATCTTAAATTCAAATCGCTACGTTTATATTTTATCTTCCTGTCTATCGACATAGCACCGATACAATTTTTTACGTAGAAAAAAATAAGATATCGCATAATCTATATGTTAACTATGGATGCGTTCACGTTAACGTGAGCATCATTTTGTTATCAAATGTTAAATAAGGATAAAATGATGCAGGGGAGCGTTACAAATGTTAAGTGAAATGCACTCTATTTAAATTGATTGATAAATTTAAATTGATTTGCATGTATTAGCTCTGTTTTATCGATGCGGTTAGACGCCGATAAGTGGCGCGATTATTTATCGACGATAAATAATCATAAAATTACAATAACTCATAATTTAATTTTTTTTTTAACTTTATGTCATAATAAAGACAATGTTTCTTCCCACGTACAAAAATTTTCGAAATAAATGCGCAAAAAAAATTGGCAGCGGTGGGATTCGAACCCACGCCTCCGAAGAGACTGGTGCCTTAAACCAGCGCCTTAGACCGCTCGGCCACGCTACCAGTTACATGAACATTCCCTTGCAGTTGTATTTTCCTGGGGACACATGAGATCATTAACATATTGATGTATAAACTTAAGCTTATTGCAGTATACGTGGAATAAATGCATATATGTTTCGACATCTATAATGCGAACGTATTATTGAGACATGAATACGTATGTAGTATTCATTATTATATTGTATCTCTCAAGTAAAACACAGAAGTTATATATCATCAGAATATCATCACAATCTTATCTGTCATTTAAAGTTCATTTATAATTGACAAGTGAATTAAGTTACGATGAACTTCTATGATGTCATCATAACTCTATTCAACATTAGGATTCAAGAAATAATGAATTAATAATCTCTATTTTAAATATAAATTTTTATATAAAATGAAGTCATTGATTAAGGAGGCTTATTGTTTCGCTTCTCTCTTGCTTATTTTATAAAATTACATTCATTTTTCCTCGAATATTTCTAAAGATCATAGAATGTCTGCTTTGATTGTACGATTTATGTAACGTAAGAAATAATTTCAGAGTTGATTTGTAAATAATTTCTAATTGTTGAGAAACGAGAACGATTCCATCAGACGATTCTATGAACGAATAACCTATATCTATGCCAAAGAATTTATAACACACAATTTGAAATAATTACTCTGATATTCTCTATAGTTAACTATATATCACTTAAAACAATGTTTTAATAGGCACTCTCTCGCGAGATTTATAGAATAGGATCTCCAAGTACGCCACTGCTATCGTGGGCGTAGATATCACATGGATTAAACAAAGACTGTCGCCGGGCGGGGCTTTCGATCGGCGTGCGTGACGCATGCGTCGCCGGCGCGGCGGAATTTCGACCCGCGTCCCGCGTCACGTCGACGCGACCGGCGACGGCGGCGACGTGCGTTTGCGTGTACGTGTATTTATGTATGGAAGCGTCGAGTGTTTCGTTCGATGCTCGATGCGAGAGAAAGAGAGACGAATGAGTCCCCATTTTCTTTTTTTTTTATCCCTCCGTCCACGTCGGCCATTTTGCCGTGACCGGCTTAATATGCGCCGCTCATTTTCTCCGCTCGCGCCCGCCTGTAACTCTATATCCGCGCGACGAAGCGCAATTGTTGCACCGCTCTGCTTCTTTGTCCGTTTTCATTGCGATCGTAACCGGAGGCACCCGCGCAGCGGGTGCTAGGATTACTAGGAGTCACGGTGTGCCGGGCGGTCTCATTCTCGCGGATTAGTCATCGAACAGCAGACGCGATCGACGATCCGCACGTCGTCACTCGTCGTTGCTGTCGACGACAGGTGGCCCTCACAAATTGAAAATTAATTCAATCAGATCGCGCGCGCTCGCGTCTCTGTCTGGCTGTTTGGACAGAGTGCGAACGTGGTGTAAACGTAGGGTTTCTCCCACGAATGAGCGATCGTGTGGTAGGATACACTCGCGCTTTGAATCCATTCACGTTTATGTGATTGCTATCGAACATTGCGAACGTTTAAGATTAAAATTGAATCGATTAAGCTAGTGGAATATAAAAGAAATAATCAGTAAGACGTAAACAGTAAGCGACTCGGCCAATCAGAGTCGTAAATGTAAGGTAATTAACGAAGTAAATAAATAAAATGTTTATTTGCTTTTTGAACTGTGTTTTCCTATGTATGTGTCTTAATATTTTCGAAACACATGCCAGAATGTCTTCGTTTTTTTTTGAAGCGTATCATCGATTAACGCGGATTTAGTTTACAAATATTGTTTCTGTCTCACTAATCCATCCATGCCTCTCTCACATGCTTTTCGACATAAAATTAATTGTTTCTTGCATTCTACATATATTTATGTCTTAAATATATTACCACAGCCATAATATCCAGTACATACAATTCTTTTTATATGTAAATACATTATCGCTTTTTTTCTATCATTTATCTGTTTATGTTATCCTATCCTAATTACCTTCCCTATCATTCTGTCTCTCTCCCTCTCTCTTTTTTTACTAAGTTCCTTGTTTCTATTTTTTCTTAATCACTTTGATATTTGAGGATTGTGTAATAATAATATAATGAATGTAGGAACAATCTCCATCGACGCTCCCTAACGTAGATTATCGAGAAGATTTTATACACGACAGAGCCGCGTTTCCAGTTAGCATTTAAACTCTATTAAGATCTTCAACCTCGTTTTCCTCTCTTCCTCTCTTCCCTTCGTTCTCACTCTCCGAATTATGTTTATACGTGCTGAACGAGATGCTATTCGTTCAGGCTTTGTATTTCGCAGCAACGGTAATTAACCGCAATGCGCTGATTAACCACGACACGTCTTCGACAAAACAAAACGTCGAACGCGGGATTCTCGCGGGCGGTGCAACATGCAGCAGAATGGATCGGAGCGGAGCGGAGCAGAACGGAAAGGAATGAGGACGTCCTCGCGCCGAATTAATCATTTCAACAGCTGCGCGTCGCATTAGCGGCAGCGGATAAGACAAATGAACGTCGTGGAGCTTGTTAAGACGTAATCCGAGAGATGTGTCTGCGCCGCCTCCCGCTTCCACCTCCCCGTCGCACATCCGCCGTTGTCTCTCTCATCCGGGATTAGACGCTCCTATACTACGGGCAACTATTTTCTCCGGCGATCCCTCTCTGTTTATCAGCTACCTAGGGGTTCTACTTTCATCGCCATCTTTTAGACAGCTCGTCGTATTTCAGACAACGCTTCAGACAACGCATTATGGATATAACAATCATGCTGTTAATCGTGTTTAACGATATAAGCCCGAATTATCGCGTCAGCGTTTTTTGGAAGATGAAAGAAATTAATGACTAATAATGGACTATTTATCTTTTAACCTCCAGTTGAACCAACGTTATTTTAATTTTAAGCGAGGCTTAAAACTCTTTGTTTCTCTCTTTTCGATTTTAAAACGAGGTAGAGAGAATTTTAAGTTAAGAGAGTTTTCGTTTAAAATCAAAGTAACATTGGTGCAACCGAACATTCCTTGCTAAGATGTCTTTTTTTTAAGCAGATCGTGTTTTTGTGTAATTTTATATGGTTTGTTATACATATATGGTCTGTTTGCTACAACAACGACGTAAAACTTTCATTTCTATGTTGTTTGCAAAAAAGCGGAGACATAAAAAAAAGAAAAAATATATACTTAAAAGAAAACATATTTTATTCTTCTAGAATTAGTTACATCAAATTGCATTTTAAAATTAATATTACAATTTTTTAATGATTCAAAATATTCAAATTTATTTTCTAAAAAACTTTGTTTTTTTTTAGTTGTAAGGTTGTTGTAGCAAATGAGATAGATAACGTATATGGCGAAATTTAGCAAAATACATATTTACATGTATAGAATATCAAACACATAATATAATTTGATATAAATTATAAATAAAAAAAGAGTTAAATGATTACAATGGTACAATACACTGTACTTTCAATAGAAAGTACAGAGAAAGAAAAACAGGATATTTTTATGATACATTTCTCTCTCTTTTTTTTTTCTCAATTGTCAAAGGATGACCGTATCGTCAAAACGCGCAGATAGAATCGTTCGGATTGTTCCGGTTGGGGTGGACGTTGAAAACGTGACGTTCCGCATTTCGTGCCTGATTCGAAGCGTCTCCGATGACAGATAGTGTCAATGCGGGTACCATCGGTAGACCGCTGCGTGTGAATCACACTGCGATCTTCACCTGGCTCGCGACAATACGAGATATGATTGCGCATCGCAAAAATATATTTCTCATCTAATTTTTTCGAGTTTCATCAGAAAATACATCAAGCTTGCAAAGAAGATATCTCGGAATAAAGTACATTATTTGACTTTAGTCATTTTAGCTGATTAAGATAAATAAAAATCATTGGTGATATTTCAAATTATGTCACTTTTCATGAATTATTCTGAATTTGTTATAATTTTATAGAGTATTAAAACAAAATCATAATTCGAAAAGAATGATAAAAAAAAATGATGAAACATTTAATCATGTTTCTAAGAATACATTCTTTTTATCAATGATTTTTGATTACTTGATAATTTTCTATTAAGTGGAAAAATAGTTTTCCTTTTTTCTGAAAAATTTAATTTTTTGAATTGTGTATCACAAAGAACACGCCATTACTTATTTATATATCCGAATTATTAAAGTTAGTACATGATATACTCTTATGTAGATAAAAAAAAATACCGATCGGCGCCATTAGAGATTGATATCTACATGGAAAAAGTCGACTTCTAGAATTGATTCGTTAAAGTGCTATACCGCTCTCTACCATAGAGCGATTTTAATTATCAGCGAGTGCACATTATCAGCGAAGTGCGACTACGTGGAGCACTTTGTATATAGAAATCGACCTTTCAAATACGGGTACACGTAGTCGATGGCGTTCTTCGATTCTACTTCGCTTTTGTCGGGCCGAGTATTGCGCCTCTCCATTTTGTCATCCCCCAGCGGGGTTTCAATGTTGTAACCATGGAGACGTCGCGTTTCCGCAAGGGGAACGTGTAAAGGGTGTCGGCCGTACGTATGCAAGTATGGAGAGACTGCCATTGTTAAAACTTACGCGTGTATCACGTCTACGATGTCACTTTAATAACGCTATATTTTCTGTCATTTCGTTTTTTAAATCTATCCGGACACACGATAAATATTTGGAATATTCAGAAAAATTAATAATATAGAAAAATTCTATCAATATTTCGACAATTTATTTATTAGATGTATAATATTAATTACAATATACTTATGTACATGTCTAAGATCTATATTAATGTAATAACAGACAATACTAGCATTACAATATTACAATTTTTTTATTTTCGATAACTTGATCATTTTAATTATTCAAAGATTTTAAAAAGTAGGATTTAGATCATTTATTATAATTTGTAGGACCATTACTGTATGTTACATAAAATTATTTTATGTAACAGTATAAAATAAAAAATGTCATCAACGAATATTATGTAAGGCAAAATAGTTAAAGCGAAAATTCGCTTTCGAAACTGTCAATCACCCAGTGAATCACGGCGTGTTCTCGGCGTTAAATGGCCAATGAGTTTCATAGGAGCCATTAAGGGGCCCTTGATTCGTAATGAGACTCTGGGAGAAGAGCCTTATGATTATATCCACCATTAGGACAATAGAGAATAATAGCTAGAGAGAGAAAGAGAGAGAGTGAGAGAAAGCGGAGAATTTATTGGAAGCAGCTTTGACTGTAAATTCTATTAAACAATCATTTCGTTTGTATGCATCCTGTCTGTAAATATATCTGTATTAATATTACGATTAAATTTATATTATCTATACGATGTATTTGCCAACTTAACAAATGTCAACATTATTAGAAGATGAATTTTTTTCCACAATTTATTCCTAATTTTAAGATTTATTGGCTTGACAATACATTTAATATCAATTGTCACATGCTGTGCGTATTTGGGAACAATTAGCAACAATTCCATAATTCTAATTAGATAAAATTTTTGAAAAGATGTAATCAAATTATATATCGCATCGGATCGGCGTATGTTATTTTTCTTTATATATACATATTTCTTTATAATACACATGGTATTGCGTCGATTCTGTTCGCGTATCGATAAAATGCACGGCGGCAAAAAAAGGCATTATTGTATTCGTAAGCGAAGGAACCGTTTGTTAGTTCTGGGCCATGTCACGAACGCAATTAGTGAGTGATTCGTCAAGCACTGCGAAATCCTTCACAGTAATAGCAAAGGACCCTCCAGTCGCTGAAGTGTCCTTCCGGTAGCGAATGCATTTTGATTTGCGACCCGGCGCACTTCCTTAAAGCGCAAGTTCATTTTGGCACAAGCAAGCGAGCCTAACGATCGATCTTTCATTCGCGCGTGTTATTACTTCTCACCTTTCGCCTCGATCGAATAAACATGAACAATACAGAAACTCGCTGTGCCTTGCCGTTGCATTTAATTTATAGAAGGAGACGTATTTTGATATATATGGAAATAATATTCCTTCCTTCATATATAGCCTATCATAAAAGCAAAAGAAAATTATCTTTTTAAACAGCAATTGACGCTGGTGATGGAAACTACAATTTAATAATTCAAACTTTACTTTATATCGTGCCAATTACAACGAAACAATGTGACTCGATTAACTCTTGCTCTTTGCAAAAAATTAAAATTATTTATTATTACGTTTTCTAAATATACTGATAGCATCTCTTTCATGAACCGCCTTTTACATGATCTGGGCGAGATTTACTCAAGTTTTTCTGCCAAGTTACGTTTTACATTTGGCAATCGATAGACAGAGTTTTCTGACGAGTAAAACGTCCAACGTTCTTTGAAAATATTCTGCTACTTGGCCGTTTCGTGTTTCAGAATCTTGACGTTGCAAGCGTACGACGAGCTGTATCTTTTTTTTCCATTCGGAAGATCTGTTCGAGAAAGAGACAGAAGAAGAAAGAGATCACAGTTGCTGTTTACACGCACGGGAAAATCGTGTGGTGAAGGTGGTTTCAGCAGGAACCCGTTGCAATCGGACTCCCATTAAAGCAACACCTATTGTCGTTAAAAACGAGTATTGTGGCAGCATTATTGTGCGCGGCGAAGACGCATTATAATTCACTGTGCTATTCTCATGGCGAGCACCGTTTCTCGGCGCCTCGTAGCACGACACCTGGTAGGTGTAAAGTTGCCGCCATTTTCTATTATAAGGATAATTTGATACATATCGCGGCTGGAGGCTTACGAGGGTCTTGCTGCCCTTTGGGAGCAGGCTCGGAGCGCTAAATATATTTCGTAATTCTGTTCCTGCTTTTGCACTAAGAATAAGATATTGCGAGAAAGGGATACGATTGTTGCGCGTGATAATGTAATATGTAAGCTTTTCATTCGCTTTTCATTTTACGAAATTTGCATCTAGAAGCAAATATATACCAAACTATATACTAAATAGTAAATCGAAATCAAATATATTTAATAATTATAATTTATATAATTATAATTTATATAATTAATGTTATTAATTAATTATAAAGTAAACAAGTTAAAGCAAGTATTTCATTTTTCAAGACATTGTTGTATTACGTCATATCGTATCGTATCATATTAATGTCACTCTTACAACCAAACAGCTGTTAGTTGAAGTTAGATACAAACACAGTTAGTTCTCCCTTCGGTTTTCTGACAAGGGTTTTCCACTCTTCTCGCGTAATTAATTCTTCCGCTAATATATTTTCAAGGACGTAATGGTGTACAATTAATTAGCCGTATCGACGCTGTTGGTTTCTATGTAGCATCCGAAGGCGGAAGCTGTTGGGTGATACACCCTTTCGGGCTTGGATTTTGCTCACGTAGAAACCTCGTAACGAAGTTACTGAAGCTGGAAGCTCCTTCTAGCTACGAACGACGGACCTTCGTGTCTCAATTCCAAGAGCCCGTGTGCTCGAGAGCCCATAGAACCAAACTCAATATGGCGGAGTCAATTGGACGGCCCGTACTTTAGAGGTGTCCCTGTCTCTCTTTCTCTCCCTCTCTTATCTCTCTTCCTTCCTCCGCTCCATCGGGGTCCGGAGCACAGTCGTCCCTCCCCCGCTCGCTCTTACCCCGCGTCTTCTTTCTCCCCCTCTTGCGTACATAATGGGGACACAATCGACTTTGAAGCACAATCGATAGTTACGAGGTCCACCCGGCGAAAACGGCTCACCTCTTCATCGACTTTGAATGGCACACACGCGATCGACCCCCGTGGTCGAGCGACGTAACCCCCGCTAT
>NW_012130079.1:1309171-1311393 GCF_000143395.1 Atta cephalotes
CTCTCTTGGAAAAGCATGGTAGAGACGCCATTTTGTTTCTGATACAAAAGCCCCCGGTGCTTTAATGTACGGCGAAAATTCCTGCTTTCAAAGAGAACGACGCGAGCGAACACAGATTCGCATTCATTTTAATTTTTATACCACGAGATGTCCGTATAAATTAAAGTCTGAATTGATTTTAAATGAAATGGATTTGGCTAATATTTTATTTGATATATTTTTTGTAATTAATTTATATTCATTATTTTATATCATTTTCATATTAATTAATTATTATGACAATGCATATAGCAGAGAGAAGATGCTGGTGGAAAAAACTAGAATTTTTTTATCTTATTAAAATATTATATTAACGCTGTTTTTCACATCAGAATCTCGCGAATTAAAAATTTATTCACATAATTTCATTTAGGAGCCTTATTTTAAAAAATTAATCAATTTGTCGATATAAACGTTATATTTTTGTTATATTTTTTTTAACATAAGAACACTGAAGCGTACTGATGTTTCTTCCAAGTCTTGGTGCCAGTTCTGTAACTAATGAAATGAAGACGATTTAAGACTGGTTGTAATGCGGAAATTACTTCAGACATTTTTTCAATATATTCCATCATTTATCTGTTAAAAAATTTATGCGCGTAAAATGCAATTTATTATTCTGAAAAGTTATTATTCTATCTATTGATAAAAAAATTTCATCGCATTTATAAATCATAGAAAAATCGAACTTTAATTTCTTAAGAATAATTAATTTTTCTCAGACTTTTATATCCGAAAAAACTTTGCTCGATTGAAATTAATCAATTGTACGAGAAGTTGCGTATAAAGACTACTTAACGAGACAAAAAACGACTTCTCTCTCGTGTATCGTTCGGTTCGTCGCACATTACACGTCGATCGCGCGCACCAAGAGACCGACGTATCCGACGGCGGCGGCGACGACGACGAGTTAAAAACGTCGATCGTCACGTCGCATCGCCATGGCGACGCGGGGGCGGCCAGCAGTCGTTGCCGTTATATACAACGGCGCTCATTTGTTTGTCATTTCCTCGCGGCGCGGCGACTCGCGGAAACAAAGGACGGGGTACGGAGGCGCGGAACAAAAAGCAATCCGTTCGACAGCCAGTTGTTCAACCCCCGAGAGCTTGGTTGCTCGCGTCCAAGGGGGAGTAGTGGGCGAGAGGGTGCCCCGTTCACCGTTGTCGCTGTTCGCTCGCACGCTCGCGCGGCCGCGGGGGGGAAAGGAGAAAAGATGTGCGGCGGGCAACAAGGGGGAACGAAATGTCGAGAATTACCTGTTCGGAAGAGACCGTTTCGCCGTCATTTTTATTTCGTTTCCGCGGAAAACTCCCGGTTAACTCGCGCGCGGAATGTTGATCTCCGAAGGTGCCGATTCTAAAGAGAGAAAGATATCGTCTCGTGTCGTTTCCGCGATCGTAACTGCTCGAAGAGGTTCCATTCTGAAGAGTAAACATCTATTATTTAGAAATGTTTCACGTATACATTATACCTACATATATCGCGCATCAAGAAGCAAAGTTCTCACGGACATGGGCAACGTTAGATCTGTGATTTTCAATTCTATGAGAAATTACTGCATGACATGAATACTAAAGAATTTGACGGGACAGCCGAATAAATGATCGAATGAATGGTTGCAACACCATAAGTATAACATATAATTGAGATTAAATTTCGCTAAATATATTCGCTTTTCAAAGTCAGCTCATTCAGGGATCGGTCTATACTTGGTAATGTGCTGTCGTACTATTATCTCACCCGCTAAACTCTATAACGTATGTTTTCTTAAATAGAAAGATGAATGGACATTAAGTTTGTGCGCGTTTCTCGCAGGTGGCACATGAAAGACGCGTATTCTACATTCATACAAAATCGTATCGTAACGCCTGCCAACAGCTGACGTCACAATTATCGCGACCTAAATAACTCTCGCTATATAAATTCAGGCCCCATCGCGCTGACATCGAACGTCAAGGCATTCACCGATACGTCAGTTCACCAAAGACGATCCGTAGAGGGCTTCAAAGAGGCTCGCGTGATTTAATGGCAACGATCGCGAGAAGTATATATATATATATATATACACACACACACACACATATATATATATATGTATATATGTGCGCGCGCGCGCGCGCGCGCGCGTGTGTGTGTGTGTATGTGTGTGTGTGTGTGTGTGCGCGTAGCGTACGTGCGTGTGT
>NW_012130079.1:1315266-1318326 GCF_000143395.1 Atta cephalotes
AGAGAGAGAGAGAGAGAGAGAGAGAGAGACTCATTAGCAGCCTGCAGCGATATTTCATTGCTCGGACTTTTCGGATGGAGTTTACCGAGATCCATCCGAATTTTCGTTCGTTAATTCACTGGACGGGGATGGTGCAAATTCGGAAAATGGCCGTCTTCCGCGCGGGACCTTAATTAACGCGCGACGCCCCGTGGTGGCTGCCTCCCGGATACGAGAGCCGTAGGATCGAGACGTGCCTGGGATCGTGATGTTACCCATTGTTCGTCGCCAACGGTGAACATTACGATACGGCTGTAACCATTGCGGTATGGCACGGGAAGTCGAGCCGGTGCGGCGCGACGCGTCTCTTCGTTAATGTAATGGCGAAAATGGCGAAACGGCCCGACATCACGTAGAGGTAATTTGGCACGCGTACGCTCGTCTATCAAATTGATTTTCGCATCCCGCGTCCTTACGTTTATCCTGTCGCATTTTATCGGACGACTGTTCTGCATACGGATTTCGCGAGAAAGTGTGCGATTTAAAAAGGAAAAGGAAAGAAATACGAATCTTTCATTCACAAGCCAAGAAAGCTATTCGAACAGGGTCAAGCTTGACTTAAACGATCTGTGAGACGGTAATCTGGTAGAGATTTGTCGCGTATATACCTGAGTGAATGTCGAACGCTCAGAATGACATTGGTTAGTAAAGAAAATACGATCCTATGAAAACACCTACTTAAACTTTGGACTAATCCACCGGATCCGTTTCTAAAAATTTTTCTATTGAATGAATTTGCCGATTTTATGCCAGTGAGACCAAGTTTGTACAGAATCGTTGAGGGGGATCTTATTTCTTTTTCTATTCCTGTTCGTTAAAGAAGGTTCAATAAGGAAATAAATCTGGCGATGTTTTTGCTTTTCCTAATAATGCAAGCGTTTTAGAATTCTTTACGATAAGTTTGACACCCCACTGGGAATCGTAAATAAAGTTACATTTACTAGATCACTGGGAATCATAAATAACCATGTAATGTTTAATAGATACGTGATCTCATATAATAATAGCTAATTTTTATGTAATAAAAAAATATTTGCCGATCGCAACAATTCCCATCAAACAAATAATTATTAATATGATGAAATAATTTGGATATCATTCTAAACTATAATTAACTGTAAAAAAATGCAATAAAATAAATAAAATAAATAACTGTAATGAAATAAAACAAAATTATAGGGTATTCATATAGATATTTGATTAACGTCTTTTTGATACCTTTGGTTTAAATAATTCTTTAAATAAATCAGATGAATTCTGTGCCTTCGTCATCAGAGACTCCATAAATTATTACGTTAAAATTCCAGTAAAATTGACCGCAAATCTACATAAAAATAACAAAAAAGAAAGAAACATTCACAAAATCTTTTGTTCAAAGGCTTTTGTGGTCGATACCTACCGCCTCGATACTTATAGGCGCCTTTTTCTCGCACTGTCACCGAGACTACGGAATCGGAAAATGGGAGAATACGGACCGGACGTGACGAGCGCTTTTAAACTGCTCTCCGAAAATGAAGTGTATAGGGACTACAAATGTCGCTCCATTTCAATGCTACGCGGTTCGCGGGGCCTGTTCATCTCTAATTGACTCACGCCGGCGCCCAATCGAGTTGCAAATTATAGGTCTAGAGGAAAAGAGCGATTATCGGCTTTTTAAATGAGAGAGAAACTACAAACAACAAACAATAACGCGATGATTATGAAGAAACTGGCAGACGCACTAGTAAAAAGCGCTATTCCGGTAAAAGTCTAGGATCTTAGGAGATGGTGTATAGACACCGTATAAAAACGTATTTTAACCGCACGTTAATATATCTGTCATGTCTGGCTCTCTTGCACGAGGTGACTTAAGTAGAAAATTACTTGCCTTTCGTCGTAGCGTAAAACTCGCTTTGAAAGATCCATAATTCATGTCAGATTTCAGAATAAAATTCTACTTATAATTTAATATGCCGTGCATTCCGATATATGTGCATATTTTAATATATTCTCACCTGTAAAAAAACAAGCCATTGTAACATTAGCCATTACATACATATACAAAGAGCATATATGTTATATATACTCTTCTATATATTAACGTTCATTTTGTATATATTGATTATACCTAAAGTGTAAAAAAAACATTTGAACAAAAACACTTTTTTACAAAAATATTTTTAATTTTACATGTTATAAATAAGATTCTGGACACGTGTTATGGAATTATTTGGAATGAATTCGCAATTATATTAGTTTCTTTATAAAACAATAAAACTTAGGAAATAATTCGGATCGGAATTCATTCCGAATAAATCAATATCTTTCTCATATAAATTATAGATCGTCTAAAGAAAATTTGAGACATAATATTGTTTTTTAAATTTCATTTGGAGGCTTACAAAAATTGTGTAGTAAAGAGAGATAGGAAGTAAAGTTAGATTAGGTTTTAATTATTATAATGGCTGTTGAAATTATTGTGCAGTTTTTTTTTTAAAGAAATAATAGATTTATTGCATCGCGAAGAATGTTGCACGAGATAAGCATGCTGTTAAACACATACTTACTCGTACGATCAACGCAGCAGCCAGTGAGACAACGTCGATGCCAATTTGCATGCGCTTATAGTATCTAGTACTCTACACTTACGCAATCTCCCGGCAGCTGGCTAAGAGCGAGATATCCTGGGTGCCTGGCGATATCTCGGTGAAGCATGAAGTGTACTAGACATAGACGGGTACGTTTAAGTAGATCGAAATCTTATCGCTTGCTGCGATCAGGTCACACTCAAGCGGGCTGTCTAATTTATCGAGCATAACGGCGTGGTAATAACGGCCGTATTCAAGTAGGCGGGCGATGATGATGATGATGATAATAAAGAAATGACTATATACATGTAGAGAAAAAGAAATGAGACCAATCTCCGAGATAAGATAGGTAGGGAAAAGAGGAAGAGAGAGAGAGAGAGAGAGAAAGAGAGAGAGAGAGAGAGAGAGAGAGAGAGAGAGAGAGAGGAGGACGGACGACGACGACGTACGTACG
>NW_012130079.1:1318725-1322792 GCF_000143395.1 Atta cephalotes
AGAGAGAGAGAGAGAGAGAGAGAGAGAGGGGCCACTCACGATTCGAAGCCGGTGCGAAGGTCTACTTAACATTCGGTGTCACGTAGAGCCCGCGTTTTAATACATCAAAAACTCGGGAACCTCGTCCCTCTCCCGCCTCCATCCTACGTTCTGCGGTCGCCGGAATCCCGATTCCCGAGCGATCCTCCTTTACCGGGTGCGCGACACCCCTGGGGGATCTCGCATCTCGCCCCGCGCGCGCGGCATTCATTTGTTCAGTTCTCGCGAAGAGAGCTCGCTCTCGAGGCGAGAAAGGGTGAGAGAGAACGGTGATGTGCGTGCCTTTTGTTTTGCCGGGGGCGAGCTCCGATTGGCGCGTTCGCCCAGTCGCGCCGGCCATGGCAGCCTTTTTCCGGGCTAGGGATATCGGGCCAATAGCCTACTAGAGGGCGTTCCTGGGGCGGAGATTGCAACGCGTTTCGCATCCGTCTCGTCGCGCGTTGTCGTCATTATTATTATTATTATTATCATCGCAGCCGACAATGTATACGTTTATGAGCTTCCGGCCGAGTCCGCAATGTCGATAAGAACGACGCCCGAGGAATAAGCGTTTCGCTCGTTCTGAGGTAGATGGCGCTAGCTGTATGTTTCTTAAAAGATATGAAAAGAATGGAAATTAAACTTGTTTTCCCATGTCATTACATTTTTTCAAATAAGAAAAAAGGTGTAAAAATAGCACTTTTGCAGTCGCTTATATTGAGGAGAAAGAATCTTTTTACACATATTGTGTGTACATTCGTATGTCACACTTATAATATCGTTAATGATAAAATGTATTCAACATATATCTACAAATCGAATATTTTTTTTACGTAAGATTTTACATAGATTACAGATAAATTTTGTTTTGCAACTAAGTAATAAGTCGCGAAATTTTTAATAATATTTGTAGATTAATAAATAATTTCGTGTTTATTTACGCAATTATTTATTAAACTACGAAAAACTGATTGTGAAACAAATACTTCGACATTCACACGCGGTATGTATAAAATATTACGTAAAATTTAGAAAATATTCGATCTGTATATCTTAGTTACATTTTATCATTACTTAATTATATAAGTATTAAATGATTAATGAAAGGAATTCTAATGCTCTCAATTTGTAACAGGACTAACAATTGGAACACTTTAAATCTCATACTTTTATTGATGAAACCACGTATCGATGGATCGGATCGTTGCTTTGTCCGACAAAATTTCATTGCATTCGTGGTTCGTTGAAAGGATTGAAAGTTTGCGCGAAAGTGTTTCCGAAATAACTACACCAAGATGGATGTCTGTTTGTTGTAATTAGTGTCGTTGATTTGACTAATTCATTTAAGCACGCAACTTGTGATAAAGAGCAAGAATGACAGATATTCATTACTACAAGCTAATTATTTTATGAACTTTCAATATACTCGACTTTACCTATTTGTTGAGTTAATCAATTAATTCACGTACGCTTTCTCAAGTTATATGTTTCGCTATTTTACATATTCATTATTATATATATAATTAATAAAGAAAAAAAAACATCGTCCATTCCCAAGCAATATTATGGGCAGACACACAAAAGTCAATAAAAAAATTAAAATGCCTTTATTTTGATTCTTCACATCTCAATAAATAGTCAAATTTTATAATAAGAAATCATCATTTTGACTTTTATGATGTTAAAATACAGTTATTTCGACTTTCTCTTAACTTAACTTGATTACTTACAGGATGAATTGCGATGTAAGTGCGCCTTGTTGTCACTGCTGTGAACTTGTTGCGGAATCGGAATGATCTTAGCCGCGGATCGATTTCGCGTTCTCAGTATCGAAGACGCATAATGGCCAGTAGAGTCAGGTCGCCACTTCACTCGTTGGATTTATCGAAGATTTCGTGAATTTCGTGCAATTCACCGAGAAATAACTTGTCGAACGAATTCCGCAGGCCTCGTGTACGTTGAGTTCGATCGCGATCTTGCATTGCGTGAGGAATACGGTAAGATGTGTGTGGATTTTGCGTCCGCTCCATTTCAGCCAGTCGTGACGTCACATGGTGCTTCAATGAATGTCTCCAGCGTGACCGCCATATTAACAGTCTTGATCGGTGCGCTCTAATTTTCGAGAGTTCGACTGACGAATCGACAATTCGATTCGGTTGGGGGAAACAATGACGACTTGTGGCCTGTCGTTACGGTAAGTTTGCTCTATTTCAGTTGTGAGAAAATGTTATTAGCTTTCAGGGAAGAGAGGCGACGGTTAAACACCTAGCGGTTTTTTTTCAAATCAGTTTTTTGGGCGGATAATTTATTTAAATTTATTAGAGAGAAATATATCGGATTTGAAATTTTAAACATAATTTAAATGGAAAATATAATGCTGCTGAATATATTGTGTCGGCAAATTATGACAGTTTCGTCAAGTAAACTTCATGTGACCGTAATATTACCTACTCGATAAATTAATTACATGATTATTAACTAAAATATGCGAGCAGTGAGCAGAGATTATGATAATTTCTGTTTTAATTACTACTTATAATTGTTCTATTGATGAAAAACGCGAAATCAATTTTTTTAAGTGCAATTGCTACGGTTATAAAAATAATTTATTTTATATTTAAATCATATTATATTTTTATATTCTTTTTATGCAAAAAATTCATTTACTATAATTTTATAGTGAGAAAGGAAATAAGGTTATTTAAGCAGATTATAATTCATAATTGCTTCGTGTTTAAAGTAACCCTCCTTCCCTATTCTATACGATTAATCTGGCAGATTATCTTACTTTTCATATCTATTTTTTCATTAAGTTTTTACGCACATATAATGTGTATTGATAATAAATAAATGTATTGAAAATTTCACGTTCATGTAAAATTCATTAAATTAGCAGTATATATAAAAAAAAGCAGTGGAAAAAAATTACAAGATTGTAAGAAAAATATTGATATAAGAATGATACATTTCGATTTTATGGAGCATCAAGCCTGTTGAACATTTTTATGTGACGCAAAATACGGGAACGCCTTAGCTGTGACAGACTTCGGCATAATTCATCCTGCTAAAGGTCAGAGGTTTTAATATCCTCTACTGGACACCCACTTGGCAGCGATAATTCGAATTAATAAGCGCAAATTGACGGACCTTCGCTGCTTGCCAATGCAAGTATGAACATCTGATCTCGAACATCCATGGTTTTTTGTTGCTTCTTTGAAACTATCTCTCGAGATACAATAGAAAGGAAGATAAAAGATTGGGTAATGAATTTAGAATCGTTAGAAATTTATATTAACGCAATATAAAGATATTGTTTACAAAACAACCATGCCATTTCTTAATAAATTTATATATATATATATATTTTTTTTATGTTCTTGAAATAAATTTAGAATATTTTTAAATTAATATAAAATTTATTCAAATTAATTTAACTTTTATTTATCGAAATTATATAATTTTTTTTTAATACTCAAATATACATATGCATAAATTAAATAGTTTAGAAAGCAATTGCATACAAGCTTTTAATTATTTTTTAATATTAAGATATTAAACAGAACAAATAGAACTTAATTTTTTCGTTATCTAATCAATTTATAATTATGCGCTTTTGAATCAATCTTACTTTAATTTTAAAGTCATTTAAAGATTTCGCTTCTCAAACGTAATGTAAAATTAAAAAGTATTGTGATATAAAAGTCAAAAGTTGAATTATCGTGCCAAGGTACAGTAAATTTCCAATGAGATTTGGTAATGATAGTATGATAGTAAATTATCTCCGGGACATCCGTAGAGTGACTCTGTCATGTAATTAATATAGTCAAGCGAATTACAAGCGAAGTCGAATCTCTCGCAAACTGGAACTTCTCGCAACTCGTGCACTTTCGGGAAATTACGAGGATTCCGTCGTCGATGCGAGCATTATACAACATATATATATATATATATATATATATATATATATATATATATATATAGTAGTAACGTAACTAACGACGTACGTCGTACGGTACGTAACCGTCCCGGTCCGTACCAACCGTAAACGG
>NW_012130079.1:1322812-1343796 GCF_000143395.1 Atta cephalotes
TACGTACTACCGACTACGTACGTCGTAACGTACGTACGTACGTACGTACGTACGTACGTACGTACGTAGTACGTACGTATACTATATATATATATATATATATATATATATATATATATATATATATATATATATAGAATGTAAGTACAAACTGCGTGGTCGAAGTCCCGCTCGCAACAAGGCTGATTTGGGTTTATATATTTGTCACCCTACGCCATCGAGTCACGAGCAAATGGCGTTCATTTGTAGTGATAGGGATCGGATAGTATCTTGCAAAAAAAGCGCGCAGCCTAACGACCAAGATGTGACTATGCGATATCCGGTCACAGATCCGCCAGTGATATCGAACGTAGCTCAATGCGTCTACCAGAATTAAAAATGTATTAGATATTGTTCTCGACCGCATTAACTAGCGGTCCGATTAACCAGCGGTCACGGAAACAGGCATCGATTTAAATTAAAAAATGGCAGATATCTAATATAAACATTTGTTTCCTTTAATATTTTATAATAACGTATTTTCTTATCGTATCATTTCCTCCATACTTTTCAACTTCTCCCTATTTGTCGAAAGTAAAATCGATTTTTATTCAAAAGAAAAGAATAATCCTGTCAAAGTTTTTTCAATTCTTTTCATTGTACAATATTTTTTTAATTAAGGTGTAAATAGGAAATTTAATTTTAACTCTGTACTATATAAAGTAGCTATCTCAAATAATAACGTGTAATGATCATGCATAAATTGCTCTTTAACTGATTCAAAACAGTCAGGGCTTAACTGCGCCCAATTATCGCGTATGTATTCCGGTGTAAAAGAGTGCTATTGTTCGTGGCGATAAATCGTATTTTTACACCGATAGAATGATCTCTAGAATGAATCGTATGGTATAACTTTCCTCTTTCATGTCTATTCCTAGAAGCTGCTTCATCTGCATGAAAACAGCGGACAGCGCGCAAAGTCGGGAGCCTATAATTAGCGAGCTGACGTTGGTGGTTTTATAAAACGCACTTTCTGCTAATTATCTGTTCGACGATATCGCATCTCGCGTAATATCGTACCTTTGCCGTATACATCACTCGATTTATCGCCGGCGGACGTGTCTTAGATTGATGCGCCGCGCGCCGTTGTTCGCACGATGCATAATGCAAGGATGCGCCGCATTACAAGCGCTTTTGCGGCCGCGGTTGTCGTTCCGCACGACGTAAGTGCATTGTCCTACGTCCGACTGTATCCATTTTAACGTAAAACTTAATGGGCTTTCTACAATAAGCCGTTAGTAATAGATTAGAACTAAGCGAGTCTGTAGTGTGCCATAAGTACTGTAACTATACATCTTTTATTGTAAAAGATAGTTCTTTGTTTCAGGTTGCTATTTTGCAGATTTTTTTTTCAAAATTTACTTTCTTTTTTATTTTAATATTATTACGAGAAATTCCTTTCTAATTAGCGTTCAAGTGTTTTCAAAAAAAGCATCGTCGCTATAAATGTTACTTGAGATAAGCGTTTTTCCTTTTTATCTTGACTTTTAAGAAAAAAAACAATTGGTATTTGGTGTTCTTTATTTAAACAGTAGACAGAAGCGTTTCCACGATATTGTTTAACGGTACTCTCCCTTTCGTAGATAATCATTTACGATGATCAAGTAATTAGCGGATAGAATGTGGAGTTTATCTAGCATCACGTAGTTGCAACCCTGTACAATATCGCTTATAAATAATTGAGCAAATCGATGAATTCTTTAGGAACTTCCTGAAAATATATTTATCAGTCTCTTCACTTGGTTCTTTTTTATATAGATGTTTATACAATATTTTTGCCGAATTAATGAACATATCCTTGACATCCTGAAAATGTAATAGTGAAAAGTAATAACATAATTTCAGTAAGTGTAATAGGTACATTCAGTACCTATTACAACCATTCACTGAATGACTAAGTTAGCAATCGAATGTGATTGATTCTTACTTTCAGATTCAATCGGTCATATTA
Source organism: Atta cephalotes (assembly GCF_000143395.1). Classification (NCBI taxonomy): domain Eukaryota; kingdom Metazoa; phylum Arthropoda; class Insecta; order Hymenoptera; family Formicidae; genus Atta; species Atta cephalotes. The sequence continues at coordinate 1,324,803 of NW_012130079.1, forward strand.
AATTACTACTTGGCTATTTAGTGGGCGAATGAATTGTAATACTGAATACACTCAATGATCGATATAAGAGAGAATTCATGAAATGGCGCGATATTGTTTTTTCATTTTCACGTTATGTAAAAATATTGATATTTCATTAAAATCGAGCATCTCTCTCTCCATTTATCAAATGAATAAGATGCAGCTGCTGATATATTGAATGAAGTACGTCGCGAGTCCGATGAGTACGATGCAGTCGTGATATAGTTGACGTAGAATGTACCAGCTCCGGTGCCAATATGGTCTCGTTCGTTCGAGCGCGTTACGACGTTTTTCTCAGTTGGCGTTTCAGCCGACGACGAAAGCCGTCGTCGTCGCCGCGACAAGACGAGACGGAAAGGAGAGAAAGAAAGGAGGGAGTCCGTGGGATGGATACATAGGAGGCGAAAAAAGGGGCACCACGACGAGCGTGAGTGCGACAGAAGGACTTGAGAAATGTCAGCCGGCAAATTGGAAGAAGGGAAGAAAGAGCGAGACGGGATGGGTGAAGAGAGGAGGATGGGGTGAGATAGGACGGACGACTTCTCTACGGCAGCCCCGACGTCAAATAAACATGCCAGGACGAGCAATTTCGAATATTAGAAGGTCCCGCAGGGTAGGTGCATCCTGCGTCAGGACGCGTGAGCTACGGTGATGACGTTCGACCGCAGGACGCATCAGAGACCGACTTGCGCGGCCCGTTGCAATTGCAAGTGCTGACCGCAAAGTAAATGGGCGCCGGTCAGCGAGAATTAAAGATCCTCTCGCGTCGCCTCCCGCGCCGGCCAGCTCGAAAGACGAGAATCTTGGAACGTCATTCGACGCGAATGGACTTGGGAAAACTTGGTTTTGTCCTCTTTCTCGGTAATCGTTAAGCGATCATGTAGCTTGTTATTTTTATTACTTTTAGGATAAGTGTTTCGGTACTTTGCGTTAGGTTTCTTTATGTATTATTTATGTTTTTTTTTACAATACCGTAGGTATATAAATTATACAATCTTATTGATAGACTTTTTAAAGAATTACTTCCAATAAGCAGTAATCGAAATATTACAGTCATTAAAATAGGTTAATAATATTGAGAGAAATATATGATTTTTTCTGAGGTCTGCGGTTATACTTTGCAGCTACAGTGACGGAGACTGAACCGCAAATGGAATATTGTCATTCATGTTTATTGCTAAGGTTAAGATACGTTATTGGAAATATAATTTACATTTTCTACAGTCGGAGGAAATATTAATTCCGAGTTGTTCAACAATGCTTATACATCAGAATAACATTGTGATTAGAACACGATGAGTTCAGCATCCGTTTATCTTCTGATTGGGAGCTTCAATTGGAAGGAAAGAATGAATCACCCGTCTATCCCATTTTTTAATTCGCCGAATGGGCAATTAGGAGTGCACGTAACTGTTATCTCGTTCGTAACTTTCGATCCTTTGTCCCATTAAATGTCAACGATGCCAATCTCCGTGACCAATCATACGCTGCAAATTATTTCACTCTTGATTCATTAAAGATTTGTTTATAACATTTTAAAAGATGACGCGATCGAGTTAATTAACTTAATTAAAATAAGAAATTCTAATTAATTCTGTATGAATAAAAATATGTATAATAAAATTAAAGACATCGTAGTTCCGATACAAGCAAACAAAAGTGTTGCATATTTATGCGCTCTGACATTCGCTTATCCATTTTGAGATAATATATTTATGAAATATTTTATCTATTTGTATTCATAAATCTTTCATTTTTTTATAAATATTTCCTCATGCAACTTATGATTAGATACATCCGAAATTATCACAGATCCGTTAACTAAACTTAAAAAATATATGTATTATTTATTGATACGATACGTAATGACAGACTACGCTGAAAATAAAATACAAATAAAAATTTAAATTATTATAGCATGCAAAATAATTAATATTTCAAAAAATAATTGCGTGCACAAAATGTAATTATAAATGATTGTATATAAATAGTAAATTACTTACTCTATGGTTGCTTCGTTGTCGTCTGATGTCTCTCAGGTTTCTTCCTTTTTTTTCTTTGTGGCACTAACACTCGCGAAAACGGTTAATTGCAACACTAATTGTCAGAAATTACTAATCATCATGCGCACACTAATCACTAGAATGCGATATTCGCGTAGCACTCCTGCTGTTAATCACATGAGATGCGCACGTTATTATACCGCGCACGTTATTATACTAAAAAATAACACGAGAAAGTATGACATGCCTGACATTCGTAATGTTTCGAGGTGAAACGAACGAATCTCAAACAGTAAATAGCAATTACTTTATTCCGATGCCATTCGTAAAGAATCAGTGATTAATTAAGACAATATACCATCTATAAAAGTATAATCAAAATTTGGTATTGCATGTGTTCACATATTGCGATATACATTAATAAATAATCAATATATCATATCAATAAATACGATCTGTTACTAAAGTATATTTAATTACACTGAAGCCAGTGAAAAAGTAAAATACAACGCGAGATGTAATCGAAACTAAGTCTTACCACAAATAATTATTACCTATGCGAGAAATAATAATTTAAAAGTTTCATTTTCTTCGCTCCGATTCCTATATCAAGTGAATAAATTACACGAGATATCTGTTTCGATGAATAATCATTTCGATATGCTTATGAATCGTTAAGCTTGGAAGCTCATTAATCATCAGTCCGATAATTATTAATTGCAATGTACATAGGGAATAAACGTGTTCGGCATCTCGTACTTATCATGATCGCGTTTCGAAGATTAATACGAAGCTGGGGAACGACTCGCGTTTATACTTGAATCCCTGCGCGATTGACAATAAGATGATTGCATATATGTTCACGAATAACAATACGTTGCAAAACAAACATCATATACTAGTCAGTTTTATTCAGTTTCAATATATGTATACGTATAAAGTAATATATTGATCGAATGAAATTCTGTTCTATATAATTTGTGAAATATCGAATACATGTATATCAACGTTATACTTATTTATTACAATAATAATTTGGAGGTACATATTTTGCGTTTCAATCAGAAATTAGGATCACGTAGCATGTTCGAAACAAAGCATTCATCTGGCGGCATAATTTTCGCGAGGGAAAAGGTGAAAATCTTCGACTACGCGTGACAAATTTAAATAATCTTTTGAAGAGAGAAAAGCTGAAGAGAGAAATTCGTGCAGGGGTCGCGTACCCTGTAATCTCGGCCACGTGCAACTATACGAGGTCGATAGAGTGTCGATGAGACACGGTTGCGAACAAGTCCCGTACTCGACACCGGCATCGAATACGAGACGATAATAAATATCTGATAGGAATGCACCTCTCCCGATAACTCGGCGACGATCGCAATGGCGGCTGCGGCGTGAAAATTTTATTGGCTCGAGCCGTGCCAACGAATCTCCGATCGACAAAATCGCTCGATTCCTGCCCGCGTCACGCTCGGCAGGGATCGAGCGAGGCTCGGACGGAACGCGATACGCGCCGGATCTAATTTGCATGAGATCGAAATGCGCGAGCCCGACTTAAGTATAAGTTTCTGCGTCGGAGTGCTGGTTAACAAAAAAGCTCGCTTGACAAGCGCGTTGCGCGCTCGTTAGATCGCGCGCCGATATAACGCGATTGCCGCGTCAAATTATTCGTTTCGTCGACAGTGCATTGATGCGATTTATAAGGGATGTGATATGGGAGCTTGCATTCACTGGCTCAGCATTTTTAATAAGAATAATGAAATATATCGTAATTTTCTAATGAGATAATTTATGGATACGAAAAGTATTAATGTTTATCATAAAGCTCATTATATCGATAATATTTTGACGTAATTTATACGCGAACGCGTGAGCTTGAATTTTTAATAATTCAATAAAAAAAAGAAATATGTTTCTTTAATGCCGTATTGTTGTTTAATAATAACTATTTGATTTTTGGTTGTCATTTATTTTTATTATTTATTAAATAAATCATAAGTTAAATAAGTGTACTTTAAACATTTTAACTAATGTATGTATTTCGCACGTGAACATGCAATATCAAATTTTGATATTTTTATGGACGGTATCTTGTCTCAATTAGTCACTGATTCTTTACGACTTTTTACGAGTATATTGAAACTCTTTTACATTGTATAGAAATAATGAACAAGAAATTAAGTATTTAGTTAAATACCGATTAAATACCAATGATTTCACATGATAAAAAATTTTCAATTGAACTCTGATTGTATACGCAGCTTCTCAGACATTAGAGACTAATATCCTTATAGTTGCTAATATTAGTTATCCTTTGTAATTAATGTGTTAAATCTTCCTCCGATGTAGGAAGCTAATTGCGGAACGCCTCGTATCTCCTTCAAATTACCGTCGTCTGACGCCGCCAAGATATCGACCGAAAGACGCGCTACAACTACGCGCGAGAATTGCTTTCGATACTATCGATAAGTAGAAAAAAAAAAGAAAAAAGGGAATAACCGAGAAACTCCACGGCTTCAACTGCCAGATCCATTTCGTACCAGTTCGATCTCGCTCGAAGGCAACAGTGCCGTAGAACATAGGTGCTTCGAGGGGATCGTCATTCTCCACGAAGAGTGAGATCGAGCATTGGTTCACCAGTTACGAATAGTCGTTCGATCGACGATATGAGGGGGAGGGGAGGGGAGGAGGAAGAGGAGGAGGGTAGCGGGACTCAAGGCAAGAAAGCAACATGCCGAGGACGTCTCGACGATGACTGGTGCATCGTGCTCGAGAAGTGTAGACGCGTGATTCTCAGAAAAGAGCCAGACTCCGTCCGATAGAGTCATCACGTGTCGGCGCTAGGATAGTACTTTTATTGTAACATATCGAGCATGGGGTATCGGCTGTGTGTGAGTATGTACGTGTCAGACGGGAATCCGCGGACTGATGCGATGGTCAGAGTAGGGAGGGACACGGGCGTGTTCTTTCAAGCGGGGGAAACCGATTGCCGATTGCGGGGTTAGTTGTCCCGTACGCAGCGGGGGTGCTTCGCCGCATGATCGGCCGATGTATGATCGATCTGACACCTGGGGCACCGTGCCTCACGTCGCACGTACCTGGCGTATTTTGTCTTGGAACTCGTCAGGATCCATGTACAATCCTCCATGTACAGCTGAGAACCGACAATCTCGTAACAGGACAACACCGCGAGGAGCATAGTCGGGAATTTATCGAGAGAAGAGAGGAACGGGAGAGGGGTCGACGGTCGATTCGACATAGCGGGATTGATTGAAATTACACGAGGGGATTACAATCGGGTTTCGGGTACAGGACAGCTCTCGGCTGTCTCGGGTTGCTCCGGCAGTATGCGAAAACAAACAGCACGAGCGGCTTCGGAGCAATTTGTAGAATGAAGTATCTCGCGCGGCTCGAGGCTGCGTATAGAGATTTCGATCGCGGGCGGCTCCGCTGATCAAAAGCGACAGGCTCCTGGTTCCGCGCGTATGGTTCTAGCAATATCACCGCGGGATTTCATCGCGGAACCGTAAATACCGATCGCGACGTATCGTCCATCGTATCGCTTCCCGAACAGACCTCATTCTCGGAAAGATCCGATCTGCACGTCCAATTCGTTGATCTAACGACTCGCGAGTTGTGCGACCGGCAGACTTTCTATCGGGAGGGCCGCGTCGATTAGTATCTCTTATGTATAGTAGAGAAAAGAGAATTTGAGCAAGTCTCTCCAAATCTATGTTCAAAAATATATTTCAATGTAAGTTGCCTTGTATTGTCCAACATGTATTTAAGCTATTTGCATAAAAAGATATTTGGTAATACAGATTGATTGATGAAATTAATTTGATAGCGAATTCCTTCATTTTATTATATACTAGATTAGTGCACATTAAAAACTACTAGACTACACATATGACACTACATATGAAAGCAAAGTTAGATGTAAAAATACATGAATATTTTTAACAATTAAATATCCAATAATAATGATATTAATATTATTAATAGAATATATATTATTTCATTGTTAAGAAACTTTATATAAAGCAGCCTTTAAGGTACTAATCAGTATAGCGCGAATAATCGAATTTACCCTAAGTTCAGTCTCGTAAATTCCACACGAATGAAGTAACATGCTATAGGAAATGTGAGTAATGTAGACTTGACAAGAAAAATCACACGTGTAGATAGATAAGCTTCGAGTTTTCATTAACGACGACAGCAATGACGACGATGATGATAATGATGACGATGACGACGACAGCGATGACGATGACAACGGCAGATGCATTATCGTAAGTACGAGATTGCGTGTTTCAATTATCCGAGGTGATTCGCCCCGAGGTATGTATATATCGGGATTGTCTTCGTTCTAACTTCCTCTCCCCCTGTTCCATCCCCTCGTCTCGCCCAGGGTCTCCGCGCGAGGAATCGCTTCATCATAATCGGTCATCCGGCGTTTTTCTACGGGACGGACCCCCTACTGGCACGACGCCCGGATATCTTAGCATCGAAATGCCGCGCTGACAGGCAAAGAATTTGATATCGTGATTAGCTCGTTACGGTATTGTGCGTTAACGCGCTGCACCACCGACTCCAGCTCAATCTCGTCTTTCTTTCTCCATCGCTCGAAAGAGAGAGAGGGACGGAACAGTAAATGACGACGCTCATCTTGAAGATCCGATGCGATTGATTCTACGCTCGATGTGTAAATAGATGCATTGCTATATTGCCGCACAATTTACACGTGATTCTAATTAGCGTATAATTCGTGCGTGAGTCTGTGTCGGTTTGTTTTTATCTCGATTGAATTATCATCGCGAGATGACGCAGGAATAATAAAGGCTGTACACCCTTGGAAAGTAGTAATTAGTGTTTTGTAAAAGTTGATTGCTTCCTCCAAGAAATACTGAGAGAGTTACCAAGACCATCTGTTTTATCTTTCTAAAAGTGGCAGATAAATTATTTAATTTTTCATACAACTTATATATAATAAAATAAACTTATTACATTAAAATAGATTAATTACAATTCGTTGTGTAGTCATATTACGGTCTTATAAGACATTTTGTATTGCAGTAGATATTAATTATATTTATAAAATTTATGTTATTCTTTGCGAATAAGATATGAACTTTTAGATCAGCCTTTTATCGTCTACAAATTTTTTCGACTTTCGTCGTCGTTTAGTAACTTACTAACGACGTGCGCGTTTCTTGAGTTCGTTTCGCATGTACTTGATTCATACCGATTGCTCCTGCGAACGCCCTTGGCAGGTTATCGGCTGGATCGTGTACCAGAGCAGAAAAGAGTAGCGGAGTCGCAGTGCAGTCAGAGGTGTCACGATAATTCAAATCCTTCCTATTCTCCTATTTGCACTTCGAATCCTACCCTTCGGCCGGGGTGTACCCATGGGCGTTGCTCAACCGTGGCCTCATTACCAAAGCAAATATTTTATAGTCGAGCCCTCGGTGACGACGACGACGACGACGACGACGACGACGACGACGACGACGACGATGACGACGACGGCGACGACGAGGAAAGATGCTAGCGAGTGGAGATATCGTTGGATAAGAATTGAGATGTAAAAAAGAGCCTCGAATAAAGCAAGAGCTCTGTCTTCTCTTTCTATTTTCTCTTCCTGTCGTCCAATGTCTACTGCCGCAACGGATCTGTAAAGTTAGCACGATTTTTATTGTTTTTTTTTATTCTGTTGTTATTAAAAAAATAATGACAGTTTCAGTATTTTTCATAGTTTTACTTATACTTAAAATTTTGGTTTTTCAATATGAAGAATACGAAACTCTTTTTTATTTTTATTTTTTTTTAAGAAACTGTAGAATTATGAAGAGTGCTACTAGAACTGTCGTATTTTTTTTTTATAAAAAAATATCGTGCTAACTTCACAGATTCGCCGGCAACGACGATGATGACGATCTCGTGGGGTGCGCCGCGGGTCGGAGAAATAAAAGGAATCCTTTTTCACTGGCACCCGCGATTTATCTTTCAACTCGCTTGTTTTATCCAGCATTCGGCACCCTTCTTCTTTACAGTCGATATTCCAAGGTGAAGCGATCGGCGTTAAAAATTAGATAGGTCGTAGCGTCCCCTCTCGTTCCTTCCTTCCGTTTCCCTTTCATAGCTCGCGAAATCGATGTCGCAAAAAGAACCGAGTAGAGTTCTCTTTTCTTCTGATGAAGACATCTACACAGAGCAGACTCGATTTACCGTAGAAACTACCATCTCGTTTCATGGTTTATAAATGTATTGTTATAATATAAAGTTAATATATTTTTATAATATTCTCTCTAAATATTTGATTCTCTCATTTCTCTTTTAAACTTTCTTCGTTTCACAATAAATAATATATTACTTATACGTATTTCACATTTACGTTTACATCTATCGCTTTGTCATCTGCACAATTTCTAATCGGTTCTGATTTGCACGAAATCCACAAGGTTTGATCAATTTCCATAATATACTTAAATTGATCCTTCGCTCAACGGTTACAGCGAGCGACGTAGTGTATCCTATGGTGTTCGATTGAATCGCCAATTTGTCTAGCATTATATCCAAGTCTCGCCGGGGGGATTGAGACGGGATAGTGGAAGAGGACGGACGATCGGCGAGGGTTGAAAGAGGGAAAGGGGGGAGGGGGGGGGAGGAGGATCGGGAGAGGAAAGGACAAGATGAAGGAAGGAGGGCAAAGGCGGACCATGCGTCTCCAAAGGATTTCGTGTATTTAGGATAACAAGCTGCTCCGCCCCCGAATTGGTATGCAGAGACCCGCGAGTAACTCCTTTATATTGACATATCGTCGAACGTGATCCAAATACATGCGACATTATACCGAATTGCGAACAAAGCTGCTGTCGCAGCGACCTCCGTTCGTCAAATCGCCCGTGAATAGAAAACAAATCGCCCGTGTGAGGTAAATTTCGCGTATTCTCGGCTAGAATCGTTGTGTGCACACGAATCGATTATGTACGAGTCAAATTCATCTCGGTCGTTACTATGCGAAGAGCTCTGGCCGGGCTCGAAATTTCGCTCGAAATTCAGACCTTCCTATCTCTGACATACGAGAATAAATGTCCTCTGATACTATGTCGGAGGAAGCAACGACAGGAATTGAGTAGCAACTTTCTACGTTAGTTTTTTACATGTTATTCCTCGCAGATTGCGTGTGTGTTGCACTTTCGTAAACTCTTATTCCATTGAAATTACTTTTGAACTGCTCGCCGGAAAATCAATTATTATTACAAGTTTGATAAAAATTGTCCACGCGCAAAGTTAAAAAAGGGTGATGAGATAGGAAATGTGGATCTTTTACGGGATCGTACCGGGCAAATAACAAAGTAACCGAAGATGGATATCCGTTTCAAATATTCACGCCCTTTTCGCGCCGCCGCATGAAATTGATGCGTTTAGAGACCCCTTTACTGGTAGGCGGACAGTTACGACGGCATAAATATTGCCGAGAGCCCTGCTGACCACATGGCACAGATACGGCCCTGAATAATATGCGTGCCTGCGTACGTGGCCTGCGGGTACCGGAAAGCTTCGTCGTCAAAAACTGCGATCGAGGTTTCCTTGCTAAAAAAACGGACTTTGCTTTAACAATTCTAGCGCTAGTCAGTTTTTTAATTATATTTTACAAAATTATAAGGAATAAATATAGAAGAAAAAGAGAAAAAGATACGAAACAATCGCAAATTTGCAATCGCAAAATTTGAGTTTTGATAGAAACGTATATTTTTCAGTCGTTTTATTTCTAATAGAAAACGAATTTTTAATGAGATGTGTAATATAATATTACACGTGTAAGATCATAAATACGTGAAATATTTTTAGCACCGCGTTGCATCGCGCTAAAGCAATTTGCCAGCCGGCGTCCTGAGAGAATCTAGATTGCATTCCGATGCATCGCGGCTTGCAACGCCATACTCTCGCATTACGTGCATCTCGAACGAGCTAGAACGCCTGGTGACGGTATTTGTTCAGGCATTCCGGTAGGAAATTCTAGGCGACTAAGAGATTATTCGCGGCACCCGTTGCGTGAATATATAATAGCGCGATGTGTTTATGTATCCAGCTATGACAGGCACTTCCGTTTCCGTCGAGCGCTCTTGACTTCGTTCCGTTTCTGAACGCGTAAATGTGTTTACGTATACACAAATGTATGTATACCGATACACATCATGCCACAACGTCGTCCGTCATTGCTAAGTGCATCGTGCGTAACATCGGTGGTGCACATCACCGACGGATTTCCCGAGATATTTCAAGAAATCGAACCATATCGATCGGCAGCTCGTCCATTCAGGGGGAAAGGGAGAACTTCTACGGCTCGACGAACTTCCGAAGAGGAAAGTTTAACTGGAAAACTAAGTAGCCTTATACAGCCCGCTGGGTACCTATATCCTTTAGAAAGTTAACGTTGAGAAATACAACACTTTGCATTTTTAGTGATCTATAAATATTTCAACACGAAGGTAGTCGCGCGTGTTATTCGATGGGGAGGAGTGGAGGGAATCTACAAACCTATTATTATTCAATACTCTTCTTGAGGCGTTAGATATTAATTAGCAGGATAGTTAGCTATCAATCTTTTGAATTTTCCACCGCCTACTATACTAATTATTTCGCAGTAATTAAATATTTCACGCGCGACGATAATTATTAACATGCAGAGTGCATGAATATTAATAACGAGATTGCCTTTTGACGTCGCTGTGCATAATTAGCGGAGGTATCGCGACCTTGAGGTATTAAATTCGCCATTAGCGCGCCACGTCACGTCGCCGTTACTAATTCGACTTTAATTTCTACGATTATTTTCAACGCGCCGACACAGCTCACCGCCATTACGAGCGTCCATTTATTTCAACTTTTCCTACCGTCGCGTCGCATTTCCTGACTACCGTTTCTCTCTTTCTCTCTCTTTCTCTTCACCAATTTATCGACTTCTCGCTTCTTTCAGCTTCTTTCCTGACCATTAGCTTAATTAATTTGGGTTTTAGGGTTTCCGACACCGCGGGCGCGGCGAACCAAGTCAAAAGTGTCAAACCGACGGACGGCGCTCTGAAAAATGGTGCGCCCGGGGTGTTAATTGTCTCGAACACGAATATCCTTGAGGGGCGCGCGCCACCGGTTTGCACAACACTGTGATCGCCATCTGTTCCGTCAAGTGACTCTGCATGTTGCAACAATGTTTGTTCTCCCGGTTTACACATAAAAATGCATGCACGGGAGAGAAGCTTACCGAGCTTATCGACATCGGTGCACATAATTATGTTCTCTGTTCTCGTATAATAAAAAAAAGTATTGCATCTAGTTATAGTAATTATTCACGATACAATTTACCCGCAGGAAATATTTTACAATATAAATGAAACGCTCACCTTTGAAGTTCTCAATTTCACTTGGAAATGCAATCTTCTTATACAATATATTTTTTTCATATGCTCAGATTAATTACGATTTTATCGCATGCTATTCTTTGAGAAATAACGTATTACGGAAACGAAAATCGCCGATATTCTCGGATCTTTATTTTTTTTTATCATTATTCAGAACATTTTTTCAAATCGAACATATCAGAAAATTTGGAACTTTTTAAGAGGATGCCAGAACTTTGTCGATTGTACAATATAAAAGTTTCATGATTCGACTTTATATAGAGATAGAAAAAAAACTTTCTCTTTCAGTGTGATTACAAGCTGTCGTAGTTTTCTTTCGCGACACTGCGAAGATGTAAATCGCGTACGGCATCTGCAATATCTGCGAACAGCCGGCAGCAATGGCCGTAGAACAGAGAGATAAGCGTTATAGTCCATCTATATTGTAATGATTTATATAAAGCGCGTATATCGCCCTCCCTGCAGGTGTATACGTCCACTGATTAACGTTGTTAATGCGATGGTAGGTATATCGTGTTGTTATGCAGGTTTATCTCTTGATATTCCCCTGTACGCATTTCCACGAAATTTTGTTTTATCTCGGACGCAACATGTGTATGTGTTAGACATATGTAAATGGTTTGTTACTATTTTATGAATATGTATATGCATGCTCTCTAGAAATACAGCGATCAATGCGTCCTTTGCATTTAGCTGGACAACGATACTCTTTGTCGATTGTTAAATGTCTCACCGGCGGCTTTCTGCACGCATTGTTTCCCTCGCAACTCACAAAGCACTCGCAAACGGCATAATAATGACAAGTCGACCGCGTCGAACAAGAAGCAAACGATAATAGTATGTTTTCTAACTATGATCTATGTTTTCCCTCGATAAGAATACACCATCATAACAACTATATATTCTGCTAAGTCAACCTTGCTGCATAAGGGCTTGCTTTCTTCATCGTAAATATCTACCGGTCCGTTGATTCTATACAACCTAAGTACGACATCTATGCGAAGATTTCGCTATTGTGCTATCTGCTCTCTTCACAATGGCACATTAGATATTTGCTTATACAATACGCGGAATCCTCCTGTATTTATGTTCTTGTCATGAATCGCGCGTCATGCATACTTTACTAGTCCTTTTGAAATTGGAATTAAAATTAATTATGATTCATAATACATTTTACGCAAATGACAAATGTTTGTTTAGTAAAATATAATTTCATATAGAGAAAAAAGTATGAGCAATAATTTTTCAAACTAAAATATTTGAATCTTCTCGCGCATCTGTAAGTCTTTTAAATCTTTTACTGTTTTTTTTTCTAGATTTCTTTTCTGGAATTAATATATATCTTCAAAATTTTTTAAAAACTTTGAAACTTTCATTTGCTTTAATCTTTTAGGTTTGAAATTTGTAAAATATATTCTTTTTGATCAATATTTCTCTTCGCCAGTTATAGACATCTTTATTGTTGCATTTCCGATTTCCACTTTGCAATTCCGGTAAACTCGCGTACGGAACTGAAGGACGATAGGCGTTGCGAATAATTCGCTGCCGTGGCAGACGGTAACGGCGACATGAGAGAGAACCAGAGAACCTCTTCCTCTCCCACCCGCGGCCCATGGTATATCATTGGCCCGGGTTGGGCGGAGTACCGCGCGAGGTTGGCGCCGGCAGCGATAGATACCGCTAATTATCGATCGTAAATAACGTCGCAGGCCGCACGGCAGCCTGATCCTATCGGTGCCTCGGCACTCGGCATCGCCGATGTGCGGTTTCACCCGCAGTTCCGCGACGGCCGTTGGATGATATAGGATTGCCTCGAAACGGGGTTGGCCGGCGAAAGATAGACAGACCGAACGAAAGAGACAGGAACGGGTCCCCGGGCCCCGCAACGTCGTCGTTTCTATCCGGGGACCATTTGCGCGGTCGCTCTCAGGGTGGTTTGTATATATTACACATGGCCGTGGCCGCGCACGGTTATTATGAGTTGCATGGTTGTAATTGCGAACAAGGTGGCACAACATTCCCGGTCTCTCTTGCATACCGACGCGCAACGTGTGATTTGCGCTGCGCTGCGCTGCTCTGCGCGAATCGCCGTGCCATGTCGGTTGACTACCTGGCGCAAGTCAAGTCCATACAAGTCGTGGCTACGAGCCAAGATACGCTCGGCCTCCGCGTGATTTGCAGCTCCGATAATGGCGGCCGCTTTCACGCGTTGAGAAAAGTCGCACTGGCTGATAGCAGCGGCCGAAGGACGGATTTGTGTCTTTGAAATCCTCCAAACGCCTAATTTCAATCGAATCCATTTGTCTAGAAAACTTATTAGTTTTAGTTATAGTTCTGCAACCATTCATGCCGATTAGAATTATCGTTTAGTGTTTATGCAAATTCGTGCTTGTACAAAATAAAATTCTGATTATACTAAAGTTAAATTGTATTGCTTAAATATATTTATCCAGTTATTGTATACATACTCCCTAAATTTTTTGGAATGAATATTATCATTCTAAAGAGTGAAAATTGAGCCAGTCTTGAAAAACAGTTCAATCTTTAAAAGTATGATTTTATTTTTCGGAAATGAGATTTACTCTAAAAGTTTTGGGAGAATATTCTTCAAACATTGCATATAAAGAAACAGCGTTCTTACATATATTCAGTATACAGAAACGATTGCTTAAAAATATAAGCATTCATATTTTTCATTTCGTTATGCAGATGTGCTATTTTTAAGAATTCTACAAACAAAATAATTTTGGGATGTTTACTATATTTAAAATTTTATACAATATATGTAAATTTAGAATTTAACATAATTAAGCAAACTTTTTAGAAATCCCCTTTTTAGAAATAGCAATAATGAAACAACTGTATATGCTAGATTGTAAAAAAGTATGGAACTTTTTTCTTGGAAACTAACATTCACCCTCGGGTAGAAAGCTTAACGCGCAACGTTGAATCAAAGTACTTAATTGGGCACTTTAGCCCAGTTACACATCCACGTCAGGAGGATTAAAATCTATGGTATGAAAATTAATTGCGCGAAAGTAACTCGTCGTCAGCTGGACTGGGTGAGTAAACGGGGTTCGCGCGCGATGCTATCGGTACTCGTTTAATTAAAATTCGACCTAATCGCGATACGTGACATCCCTCGCGTACGTAATCATGCTTAGAAATCGTGGCAAAGTCGGATCGGCTATTCGGCATTACTAGAAATATATAATAGTTGCGAGTGATAAACTCGTATAGCGCTTGCTAACTCGCATCATGTTATTCTGTTCCTCTTTGCCTCTTGCCGATCGCGACTCGATTTGCAATCAGTATGCCCGTCTCTCTCGATGCGCGAATGCGGCCGCGAGGCACGTCATATCGATTCTTGTTTTGATAGTGTTCCGTGGTAGTTTCTTTGAACGGCGCGCACAGCACGCGGCGAGAGTTCGATGGACTTGAACGAGCGCAAACGTTAAGACGCGGCATTGTCGACGAGCACAGCAGGTTTATTCCCCGAACACGGGGGACGATCTCTGGATGACCTCGCGATAGTCCTGCTCGGCGAACGATCGCTAATCGGCGATCTCGATATAGCGAGAGGACTGTCGGAAGGTTGTCTGACCGATGTCGACCATGAAACAATTTTATTAGCCATAATCGCTCGGTTGTCGCTCGGGAATACTTGATAATTATACGTAGTAACGTCACGATTGTATCCGCGACAAAGAAGCTTTGAGCCCGTTATAAAGGAGCGTTTTTAATTAAGGGGTCTCTTTGGCGCACGCTCTGATTATCGATCAACTTGTTTAACGACAGTTTTGTTTTTCGCGAACTATATCCTGGAAATTCTAAGCGATACAACGTGCCGCTTTAATTATGTAACGTCCGAAGATAATATCCGAGGTAATATCGTTGGTTGTATTATTTTTTTTTTTTTTTTTTTTTTTTAGAATGAGTTGCACAAGTTTTAATTTCTGATTACAATTTTCTATTTCTGTCCAATATACTTAAAAGAAAAAAGTAATTTCCTTTTTTATTTCGTCTTTTGAAAAAGAAAAACAATCAATTATGTTAAAATGATCAATTACTGTGAGATTACAAACCAGTCTAGTTTCCGATGCCGTCTAGTTTCTCCTCGTCAGATCAAACGATCCTCATCTTTGAGGCAAGATCATTCTTCCTCCTTTTCGTCGACCCTCCTTCTCACGTCTACTGTGCTGCAGTTGACACCTTACCGGCAACAATATTTCCTTACGTCGCCAATTCCGATCCCGGCGTTCCTCTTTAGTCGGCGAGAAAGAGGTCGGCATTCTCTTCGACAGCAGATGGAGGTTCTCACAGAGGGTGTAGAGAGGAGAGAGAATGCACGCGCCCTATCATGCGAAGTGATATCGCGTTACTGCCCTGGCCTTTGATCTCGCGACACTTACAATTTTCCCGACCGGCGATACACCCTTATTTCGCGTTGCGCCACGCGAGTTCTAATGAGAGGCTATGGTCGCTGCCTGCCACCCTCTCCTCGTCCTCCCTGTTACCCGGCTATCCCCGCATCCTGGATCTGTCGTAATCACAAGGCATGATGGCTTGTTCTGCTGCTGCTATTGCTCCTGCTGCTGCGAGCCATCACCCCCACTGCCATCGACTACTTCGTCGTACCCTCGTCCCTTCTTTCCCCGTTAACCTCCTCTTGTGTCGCACCCTGTCCTCTCTCGCCATTACGTCGTGTGAAACGTTGATACGGCGTCGCGCGCGCGTTAACAGTGTCAAACGAGAGCGCGATAATGCTGTCGGGAGGGAAGTCTGTAACTAGAGTCGTCGATTTCATGAGTTCTGTGCAGCAATCCTATTGATAGGAAGTACCTGGGATTCTGTTTCTAACGATCGCCATTGTCACTGCGAAGTTTATTATGCGAATTAAATTCGTTTAATGGGAGGATCGCTATCACTAAAGTATATACGAATATATTGTATTTCCAAATAAAAAAATAATAATTTTAAAAATTTTAGTTTTAATTTTTTTTTGATTGGTATATCTATACTTAAGCGGCTATCTATATCGTTTTTCAATCTGATGACTTTTGGTAATGTTGTTGTTTCCTCTCTTAGAAATTTTAAAATTAATTTGTCCTTTATGAAAAAAAAGACTTGAGGTAGGAGATTAAAAATTCTCTCTCAGCATTAATAAGTAAAAGCACTATCAAAAATCTTAATGTTAAATCTTAATGTTGTCTTTCTTCAAGTTTGAATAAACTTGACGGAATTATTAAAGCACAAAAAGACGTTCTTTCTCATGAATCAAAAAAATATAGTTTATAAGATTAATTATAAAAATTGCAATGCCTTTTATGTTGGACAGACGAGCTGTAAATTAAAGATTAGAATTAACGAACATAAAAATGACATTAATAAAAACAGTGGTAATTTGTCTGTTATTTCTGAACATAGATTGCAATCTGAACATGATTTTGATTGGAATAACATCAAACTTTTATATAATGAGAGATATATCGGGAAAAGATTAGTGTCTGAAATACTTAATATTAAAATGCAGGAAAATGGCCTCAATTTGAAATCAGATACGGAGTTCTTACACCATGCTACACGAACATAATTAATAAATTTTAATAATTTTTTTTTATTGGTATATCTATACTTAAGCGGCTATCTATATCGTTTTTCAATCTGATGACTTTTGATAATGTTGTTGTTTCCTCTCTTAGAATATTTATTTCTTAATGTTCTCTTACATTAGTTGACTCTGCTTTGACACTACGAACGTTATATTTCTTTTAAGAAATTTAATTTAATTTTATCTGTTTTTGTGATTTCAACTTATTGATTTGCAGTAGGTAAGTCTCTTTAAAGTTTGGTATCCTTCTTTTTTAGTAATTGTTCTTTTTAATGATTATTTCTGATTTAGCTCGTATTTAGCTAATCAATTAACTGACGGTTACATACACTCCAGAATCTGTTGAGACTTTGCTGCATTCGATTTCTACTACGTTACATTGTAACATTAGATTGTGAACAATTATTATTATGATTGGAGACTGCTGAAGATGGCTTGAATACAGCCGAAACATTCAGTGGTATTTTATGTAATAGATCAGTAGAGATGATCGAAATATATGTATTTATGATATTCGCATCAATTACCGCGCACCAATTATTAATGCTCTTAATTGCGTTTTTATTCTATTTTTTATTTATGTTAATATTTCAAGAGCCAATTCGAATTAATTTTTAATAAATAAAAGCTTTCGAAATCGTATAATTCACTGACAGAAATCATCTATAAAATGTGTTAATACAAACAGCCATTTGTAATCTAGTCTTCTTACCTTTAGCGGGAAGCTATTAAAGGTCGTTCGACGTTCCTATGTGTCCACAACCTTCAATGTAACTTCTTTTCGAGATCTCCCTCGCTAGTAGGTAGATATATATCTTCGTTCGAAACGTCGGGTGGTTTTCTCGACGAGAAGAAGAGGCTGCCACCGCGCACACACGTCGAGACCGTTGCTCGAAGCCTCGGTGCAAATACAATAACCCTTTATTTGTTCCCCTTTCCTCGCGGGGCTGGCCGTGATTCAACAATACTCGACGTATAGGCGGCAAACATCGCCGCCTTGCCGGTCACTCGCCCCTGGCGATTTTCGCGAAATTCACCGAGTCCGACGGAGGATACACGGATAAAGAATCAGCCGAAGCACGAAAAGATTGTGTGCGTAAAGATTTTTCCACGCTATTTTTCTTCTCTTGCTGCTTGAAATGTGATTACTTACGCATATTTTAAATTTGGTATATTTAGATAGTTTAATTTAATTCTAAATTGTATAACTATAAAGAAAAATAACATGTTCCTTTCTATATTTCTAAGTTTCTTTAGATTGCTTTAATGTTAAAATTGTATAAATTTATTTTATATTTTGAAAAATTAATAATTAATTTTATCATTTTTTTAAATCGAACATTTACGCGTTGATATATTTGATAGTGTGAAAAGAGCTTGATAGTGATCAGAAGAAGAACGATAAAAGTATCGGGAATAGAAGTGACGACACGTAATAGAGGAAACTCTGAACGAAGGTTAGAGAGGAAAAGAGAGAAACGTGGAGATAGAGAACGAAGAGATCGGAGAGAGCGTTGTTGGACACAGGGCAAACACTTCAGAAGATTGCCGCTTCTGTGTTGCAACGTCGTCCGCGCCTGCGGAAATCCTTCCTTTCCCCAAAATCCGTAATCTTCCTGAAGGGCACGGATTAATTCCCTCGACTTGTCACGTGCGTTGTCCTTCGTGGCAGCTGATCGCTACGATTGCCGAGCGTGATTACTTGCCACGCGTACACTGACATGACATTAAATTTAATAAACAGCCCATAAGTATACAAAGTATGTGTGTATTCTGTCAGAATTATAGATTTAACGGTTCAGAAACTAACTTTACAGACTTAAAACATACGATTTGTCTAAAATATATTCATATGTAAAGGATAGGTGTAAATTAAAATATAATTTATTCATTAATACTTTCGACGCACTTTAGTTCTTTCTTTCTCTCTCTCTCTC
>NW_012130079.1:1346926-1348742 GCF_000143395.1 Atta cephalotes
TTTATATATATATATATTATTTTTTTAATTGTATATATATATATATATATATATTTTTTTTTAAATGTATTTTTTATATAATATTACAATTAATCGAATTCAGCCATATTAATCATAATTGTGTGAAATATATTTTGCATTAATTATACGAAATATAGCTCTTTGAGATTTTGAGATATTTTCCTGTTTTTTCTATTAACCATGCTAAAACATTTTGACTATATAGGGACTATTGTACAATTG
The DNA here is from genome assembly GCF_000143395.1 of Atta cephalotes. NCBI lineage: Eukaryota > Metazoa > Arthropoda > Insecta > Hymenoptera > Formicidae > Atta > Atta cephalotes. Next base: position 1,347,170 of record NW_012130079.1, read on the forward strand.
CTAAAGTACTCAGTAACATCAGTAATGGGTCGTTGAAAGCTGCAATAACAGCATGAATATTTCATCTCATCATGAAGCGCTCGCAATGCTAGAACCTCTTTCAGCTCCCTGATCCGATCTTCTTGGGTCATCGGGCACCCGTCAATTGTCTTCAGAATCGTCTCGTATCGCCACGTCCTTGAAGCTGGTCCGATGCCACTTGAATCTCGCTGTTTCCGCAGCTTGCCGCAGCATCCGGTAATGAGACGTCCGAATCAAGTTCGTGGACCAGTTCTGATTTCGGTGCAATGTTTTCCTTTCTTTTTTTCCACGGCACCACTTCGGCGAACGATGGTCAGTGAATGTGGCGGTTAAGTAACTGGTTCGTTAGAATGTTTATTTGCTTATGGCTCTTTTGTCGGGCTTGCGACTAGTGTTATGACGACCTGTTACCGTCCCCAGTTTCTCCGCGCCGCATATGTCCTGTGGGCACGAGGGATGCCTTTCAACAGCTTTGACATCACCCCTTTTAAAATTCCACTTATTTCCTCAAAGGTAAACGAAAGATGATATAGAATTTTATGACAATTGATGTGCTGCCAAAGCTTGCAATCGTTATCGGAAATTATTTGATAAATGATATCAAAATTCGATCCGATGATTTAAACGAGTTTAATCATGCATTCGCGTTTGATTACATTTCTAATATCTACAATCGCATCTAACAAAACATTTTTATCCCATGTTAGTTGATTATTTATACTAATCAAGATCCTTTTAGTGATTCAGCACTATTATATATTCCGATCTCCCATAATTATCGGTACATACGTCAAATCAAGAGAATTACATATCTTCTTCGGTTTTATCTTACTGATGATTCATCTGAAATTACGGACAACACTTCCACGCGTCTTAAGTGATTGCCTGATAGGATTTCGCACCTCCGGTAAATCATAAAGATTTGCATTCTTGCTCGCTCGCTCTTGCGCTGCTATCGATGCTCCGGATTGCCTTTCGAGTTTTACTCGAAAAGCGCCTTGTGATGTCCGCTTCTCGCGTTCAATGAGCGCATAAGGATCATTAGTCAGTTCGTGTCTAACGGGCATATCGAGGAACGCGCTCGCATTAGAGGACGCGGGATGAAGACGTTTCGGGTGGTGGAAACTCCTTTCATCAATTATATCGTCGACGTGCGGGACAGTAGCCGTTCATTAAAAGCGTATATACGCCGCTGCTCGTTGCACGAAGAAAAATACGCTAACGATACCGCTCGTGAACGTGTTCTGAATGCCACTCGCGTTCACGCGCTTCACCTTGTGTATTCGTAATCCCCCCGGCTCTGCGTCTGATTCTCGGCCGTACGAACGCGGCCGTCTCAGGAATAATGCAAAGTGTGGAGTCACCCTGCGGATGGTAGTCACACACAGGTATCGCTTCTGCTTCTTATTTATATAAATGACCAGCGCATAACTCGGAGCACCCGGCAGAGGACTAACGCGCGCGCCTGTTTCCACAACGGGTATACACACACACACACACACACACACACACACACACACACACACACACACACACACACACACGCGCGCGC
>NW_012130079.1:1348762-1350190 GCF_000143395.1 Atta cephalotes
CGCATCTCTCTCTCTCTCTCTCTCTCTCTCTCTCTCTCTCGCCTTTTAAATTGACGTGCGATTTTGGGCTCTGTTCTCGTAGCCGATGATTCGTGCACTCGAGGAAGTTATCGATCATCGACGCAACACAAACTTGATTGCGAATCAGTAATGGCGGACAGACATAAATATAGAATGGAGAGGAAAAGAATTTGTGATTATCAAAATCACCGCGGTTTTGATTCTTTGTTTTCAGAAGCATATGACGGTTTTATATACAACGAAAGACCTATATTATAATCAGTATTTTTATTATTTTATATATATATAATATAATACTTTACAGCTTTTCGCAGGAATAAAAAAAACAATCTTTTTTATTCGCGTAATCGGAAGGATGCACATTCTCTCTCTCTCTCTCTCTCTCTCTCTCTCTCTTTTTCTACCACTTCACACATATTTTAATACCGCACGGTAGAATCTTCTGTTGTATCTACCTTTTTTCCAACGGAATATTCAGTAATCGTGAGAGATTCAACGTGTACACGAATATACGTCTCGCGGTAGTGAATTTCTCGGCGCGATGGTCACGGTGGATAATAAAACAAACAGGCTCTCTCGGCCTATTGAAAAAAAAGTGCGACCTGCCATGCTAGGCATTTCGCAGTTTGCTGCTGCCGTCGAGCTTCGTCTTCTCCTTCTTCTCTTTCTCCTTCTCCTCCGGGATGCCGCTTAATTGCGGGAATAATAATCTCCCGAGGAATTATAATCGCGGAGGTGTCACGTTGGCGAAACCTTTCTTCTCTCTCCTTCTTTCCCCCCTTCCCTCTTTCTTTCTCTTTCTCCATGCATCGCAGTACGAATGGAGATCCTCGAGTGCGCGAGAAGGTAGAGGACGTGGCACAAAAGAGGGAATTGAATTAAAATCCGGCCCGTCATGCCTCGGATAAATTCGAATTAATTAAGCGGTTTCGGCCTAGACTTTCGAGCCGTTCGTTTTTTCCGTTTCTCATTCTCACTTACTCGCTGCTTCACTCTGCCGTCGACCTTGTGTCTCCTCCCCCCCCCCTCCCCCCTTATTTCCTTCACTTCAACCCGATCTGTCTTTCTCCTTTTCAATTTTTTGTTTTTCATTTGGAGGCTCCGTGGCAACTTAAGCGCGGGAGCCATTCCGGTAGCTGATGGGTTAATTGAGAGCCGAACTAGCCCTCAGACACAAAAGGGCTTTCATGGACCAACGAGGCTGCGATGCCGGATAATGCTCCGCGATATCCCTTGTTGCCTTTCGCCATTTAATATCGGCGGCGAGTCTCGATTTTTGACTGACTTGCTATTGTTTATTCATCCACGTTGACGTGTTTAAATATCGCTTACGACCGTTTTTATATATATATATATATTTTTTTTTAATGTATATATATATATATATATATTATTTTTTTAATTTTT
>NW_012130079.1:1354066-1357539 GCF_000143395.1 Atta cephalotes
TGTGTGTGTGTGTGTGTGTGTGTGTGTGTGTGTGTGTGTGTGTGTGTGTGTGTGTATATGCATATGCTATATGGATAGTTAAAATCAGGTATGATCCATGTAAATTTAGCTCGAACCATAATCCGGCCTGATAAACCTGACTGTGGAACGAGCGAAAGAATCGAGTCGAGAAGGTTAATACGTTTTGCATCGATCAGCCACGTCCTGCACTCGATATTGCGGAACACTAACACAGCGATGGGGATGACCCAACATGGTTAACACGCAAGCTGGCAACGAGCGTGGGGCTGAAAGGAACCACCCTGTGTTACATTCCAGCGATCGGATATCTGGATCCCGACTTCTCCTGAGACGTCTTACTTATAATATCATGGGTCCGGCCGTGCCTCGGGTTAACGTGTTACTGGAGTGACTTGCGACTTGGTAATTTCATCCCCGGCGTGGTGCCTCTCTTTCCATCCATTTCTTTTTTATTTCTACGACCTACTATCTCCATCGCCATCATCATCATCATCATCATCATCATCATCATCATCATCATCATCATCATCATCATTGTCATCATCATCATCATCATCATTATTATCAGCATTATCATCATTATCATTATCGTCATCGTTGTCGTTGTTGTATTCGTTGTCATTCTCGTAGACAGGATGGCGGAACGTTTTCACCAACACATCTTGGATATTACCACTGTCTACGCTGAAGAGAGAGGGAGGAGGATAGAACCGTGGTACCGTGTTTGCCTACAAACAATCCTCTTCAACGTAACCTCGGTCTCTCATATGCATTTCCTCCTGCCATCTGCGTCTCTCGCGATCTGTCCTTGTTCTCGAGATGGAGCTGGTGTTAATCCGGTGTTGGGATAGACGTCTAGGAACACATTTTCCCACGTAAGCGCGCGTCCTCTCACCGGCTCATTGTTCCCGACGACGATTGCCGATTCGACCGGATTATGCTCGGTGCAATTGGACGAGGTGCCTCAAAGTCCTCGGCATATTCTCACGAGATAACAACGAGAATGCCTGGCCTTTCCTCGACCTGCACGATCGCGCGAATGGAGGTTCTCGTTCTACCGGCTCTCCTCTTCACAGATTATACACGTTTCATTTTGGTAAGCGTAGGCGTAACAGCGGCCTAATCCAGCCGTTTTAATGCGGATCAACGTTGGATTCATGTGTCGATGGAGATGCAGCAGATATCTAGGATGCATTTTGACAGGCGGACCTTTGTTTTATTCGGGATAATGATAATGATGACTGAGGTTTTTTTCGGGGTGTGCAGGCTACACCATTGTAGTTCATAGCGCGGTATATCCTCGTTGGAATATAATATGAGGCGATCTAGTGTACATCACTCGCGGGTGGTGTTAGTGGCGCCAGAGATAATCCTCGCGATAGTTTCCCCTCTTTCTTCTCTCACGTCAATCAGGATTGGATTCGGTTTAGAGCTCTCTATAGCTAAACCAGTCAGATCAGAGGTGCTCAAATGGAATTGAATAGCCGCGACATGGAGATAGCTCGGAATCCTGCTTTCATTGTTTTAAAAATTCATCATGACACACATCAGATAAACGTTTCCATCGCTACCATGTATTCTCCATCAGCGAGAAATAGCTATTATTGTGTTGGGATATACAATGTTATAAACATGTTGTTACAAACCGTTATTTCATTTTCAAGAAGCTACTCTTCTATTCAAAGGTCATCGTTTATTTCTCGAGTTATCTTTAAAATTCAACACGATTTGAAGCTATAGTGTGACGTATCTTTGTCGAGTCGCGCTGCGCTCCGATTTTAGAACATATACCTGAATTCTTCAAGACAACTTGACGAATGAGAGCTTGTAGAGTACCAAATATAATATAAATTATTTCTCCCCGTACATTTCACGTAATATACTCATAGACCAGATGTTCGCAATTCATATTTAATCGCGTTTCCCGGCACGCATTTGTATGATTAAATGGCAAACAATCTAAATGCTATAATCCGAACGTCCTTCAGGCACATGGCACCGGGCGTACCTCCGGTTCGTTACGCTCGCGTCCTCCGCATCCTCCGCGTCCTCCGCGACGGTTCTTCTTGCGGAAAAGTCGCAGGCACGCACACTCACTTGAGCGGTTCTCGTGCGGCCAAGCTCTAGGTCTGGCGTGGCGGAGGGTACTTAATGGCTATTTAATTCCTAATCCAGCCGCGCCGCCGGCGCTACTTTCACGGTAATCTGTAGCCCGTTGCCATCTTCCTCGAAAACAGAAATACAGCAAAGACGGTCTAATCCACCGCATCTGGGATTCATGAATCCCTCTGGCTCCTCCGCCACCGCCGCCACCGTCTCGTCCTTCTCATCCTCCTCCTCCTCCTCCTCCTTCTGCTTGCTCTTCCTCCTCCTCTGCCTCCTACTTCCTCGTCCGCGAGAGCGACGGCGAGAACTCCCTACCCGCCTACCCCGGTCTACCCAATCGGCCGGCGGCTCCCACTCTTCCACTTTGTAGAGAGCTACTTCCATATTTACATGGGAGGTAGTCGCAAAAGCGAAGTTAGCGCGGCTAAGCTGATTTAAGCATTCGTTATTATAATTCTTGGGGAAGCGCCGCGCGGAGCTAACCCCGCCGAGAGCAGAGAGCTCTGTACTCTCAACTTCTCCTGCCATCGCGGCTGGGTGCGCAACTCCAGGAAGATCTCGATTTGCAAAAGGTTGCCCGCGGTCGGCCCGCGGTGTCCTTCGGCTCCGTTAATTTAGTATGCGAATTAGCCTGGACTTCTATCTTGTGACTCTTTATTTATGCCGTAGTTTATTTCCGTCGTGGAACCCCGCATTGTAGAGCGCGCATACTATCTTCACGAAGACGGTTTACTTAATTAAGTTTCTAGGATGAGCGATATGAGCGCTCGTTGCTGATCTCAAATCGTTCGCACTTCATTACTCGTGTGGAAGACAGATATAGAAACGAAATTACGAGATGTAGGTATTATGATGTATTTCTTATGATGTGGTTCACGCACAATTTTACGCTACACAATATTAAACTGTTTTGTTTTTCTTCTGATAGAGTCTCTAATAATATATTAATTATTTCTTGACTACTATGTGATGTAAGAAAGATTATTTTTTTTTATTACATCAGGGCTTTTCATCTTAAACGAACATCCGGAAAATATTTTTAAAACATGATAATCAAATTCGGCAGGCTGCGTGTCTTAAAACCACTAGAATTGACCGACGCAGTGATGATTTTTTGATGAATTTCGTCGTTAGGTGCTTACATTATTAGCAGTCAAGCAGCACCTTTCACCCTATTCCGTCTCCTCGCATACTGCACCTTGCGCGATCCAAGCGCGATAATTAAGTTCGGTCTTTTTAGCACGCGCTCGTTTCTAGCCTAAAGGTATCTATGTCTTGGCGCGGTCCCAGTCTTCTCAACTTCGAAATCCATCGTACGCGATTAATTTCCCGCGGTCCTCCGGGCG
>NW_012130079.1:1357559-1365684 GCF_000143395.1 Atta cephalotes
CCCCGCGATCACCTTCGCCGCCTCGTCCATCCGCACTCTTAATTAATAACCAAGGCAGCTGCCTTAACGCGCTGACGTCATTACCGTACTCTTTTGTCTATCTCTTCTCTCTCTCTCTCTCTCTCTCTCTCTCTCTTTCTCTTTCTCTCTCACTTTCGCTCTCGCTCTCCATGTGTCTTTTTTGTCTATCCCCTCACGCCGACCTTTTCTGAGATATCGTCGATATACATCATCAGCACGACCAACTTGGAAACTCTTAATGAAGCTGTGCACTGGCCGTGGCTATGCCAAGTTCACGTTCGAAATCTGCGAAGACGGGATGATCGTTGTCGTCGAGACGAATGCAGTTCGCACCATGAAATTCTCAAAACAAATGCCGCTCGTTGATGCTTCTGCAGGGCTGCTATCGGCCGTGGTAACCACGTTTCTCTTTAGGGTAAAGGAACTCGTCGGAGCGTGGCTCTCGAATGCGAGCCAGTGGATGCACAGTAATGGCGATAATGATGATGGTGATAGAGGCTTTATGGGTCTTCAGAAAAACTGACGGCAGAGTGCACGTGAAAACGTATGAAGCGTGGTTAAGCGGACTTGATGTTGGATGCTCGGCTTGTTGCTAAGTTAAAGCGATTGCCCGGTATTTGGCCGAATGCAATCTTAAGTTATCATTGCAAAGTATTATTAACGATTAGAGAAAATGTTTGTCTCGTTTCTCTAATATTACGCATTTTCACGCATTTGTGGAAAGATTTGTGATACAATAAAACAATGAATTATAAAAATTATAACGATAATAGACATAGATCGTAATAAGTTAATTTAAAAATAAACGAGATGAACGTTATAATGCAATCAAGACCAAATATCTCACCAGGACGCATTGTTGAAAACATCGCAGACTGCTGTTCGAACGTCAGGGGATATCTACCTCGAGTTGTGCGTTTTGTCGGTATCCCTGGTCCGCTATAAGCTTAGGCACGCCGGAGCTCGATAACGGATGGCCGGTCGTTACGATAAATGTCTCACTCGGGGCCTCGAACGGCCGATGGAGACCACTGGGATAATGATATTATTACGGCCATCTTGATTCTCCTGGGCCACACTATCATCATACGTCACCCGTTGCGCGCGCGGTCGTGCTGAATCCACGCCGTATTACGGGCATATATTTCCTGGCGTGTCCTGGCGCGGGCAGTTGCTTTTTGCCGCGCGGTTACAAAGTATGATGATCCCGGCGCGGACGTGCCTGTTGATGAAATCGTCAGGACGCCGGCACCTGATCGCAGCCGCGGTCTGACTTTAATATCGACGAGGGGCCCGGTGCCAGAACCAAATGCTCGACTTCTTCATGCGAGATGAAGCAATTTGCGCGCATAGCCGCCGCAACGATCTCCATTCCGCTGTAGCCGCGGTCGACCGTGTCCGATCGTTCGGGACGAGCGTAATTGATTAGCTACTTAATTCGGAGATGAATTCCTACGGTCGTCGCCCGAGCACTATACGTTTGATTATGCGGGAAACCGAGTGCTCGAGGATAACGCATAAGTCTAATGACCCGTGAACAGAGAAAGATGGCAATCAGATGTGTATATTTGCGGAAAGTTTGTAAATTTGCGATTAAAAAAAAAAACTCGCGCGCAAAGATGATACCGAGTAAAAGTCATAATTTCATAGTTTATACGTTCTCTAAAATAGTAGGATCCATTGATCAGACAATAATAATTTGATATACGAGAGAAATTATGTGACAAGTGTGAATGTACAAGCACGAGGACACACAATTTTTGATCGTTGACGGATACGGGACATACGTGTCTCAGGAAATTACCGCGTAAGAGCCTATTTTAATCTCATCACGTATGTAGACGCGCTCTCGTTCACGCGATCGGGCAATTTAACACTCCGAAAAAACACAAGGGGTTTCATAAGAGAAACAGAGAAAGGAAGATAGAGAGAGGGGGGCCCCTCTTTCCTCATGTAGCTTCAAATCCATGGATCAGAAGGCACGTGCCTTCCGCGCGCGTAATTATCCGCACGAAGTGCATGCGTCAAGGACTCGCCTATAACACTCTTCACGTTCATATGCGAATGTGGGTCAGCCTGTTTATCAATCATTCCTTAATATAGCTATCCTCCCCTCCCCCTCTCCTTCTATTCATCTTCTATGCTCTATGCATCGAGGCTCCATGTGAAGATGCATTGATGATTGTACGAACGCTTATTGTCGGTATTATTAAATTTATAATATATGGATACCTCGGTTACGCTAATAATACTTCTACACTATGCCTACCTGTCTTGCATTGCTGTGTCGTAAAGGATGTTTTATATATATATAGAGTGCATATGATTATTGAGTAATGTATAATTAAAAGATAGAAATATTTCGCATCTCAATCTCAAAGATAAGTCATTTTACTTTATTAGCGTTATGAAAAAAAGTAATACACATATAATAATCTTATTTCGTTATGGTTTATATTTATTGATATGTCCAATATATTTCGTGCATACATACATACATAAACATTATTAATTATTAAGAGTATTAAAAATTATAAATCACAGCATCTATTGTTGATTCGCGAATAAGATATTTTCAATCGGATTTAACGAACGGTTATAAATAGCAATGACAGACAAGGCCGACCGAGAATCGATCTAACAATATCCTCAGAATATATTTAACCAATTGGCGTACTCCAGTGATGATGCGATTGATTCATCGTACGGTAATTGATACGTGATTAGTAACAATGCATGACGTAAGTCCCTTTCATCGTATTGCACATTTAACGGAGTCACAGTGGTCGAATGCTTTTAGCACGCTAGGACAAAAGCCGAAGAAGCGACGAATTAACAAGCATAGGCTGCGGTTTGACTCCGTTGCCCATCATAGAATCGGAATTCAAGAAGAGCGCAATGCGTTGGACAGAGATGGAACGAAAGATGGAACAGAAAGTGGATAGAGAGAGCCTTGAAGAAGAGAAAAGAGGCAGACGTAGCCGGCCGTCAGCTTCAGCATCTCTGATGAATTACTCTTCGTTGATCAGTAGTTCTCATCCGCTCACTTCTTCGACAATGCGTTTTTTTATGATACGATACAGATTACACTTTGTCCCCGTTGAGAATCTCTGTCTGTCGTTGATGAGGATTACTGGAGCTTTCTGATATTGTACTTCTCGTAGCGATTTCTCTCTCAGATTGTAGTTACACCCTGTACATTGCGCATGTTGTTCTTTTTATGAACGCTTAGACATATCAATAATCAGTGTAGCGTAATACGAGTATTCATGTCAATAAGAGGATTAAATTTAAAAGGTAAAAGTGTCTTTCATAATATATTAACGTATAACGAATAAAAAAAAAGTAATTAATTGGTAGCATTATCGTTTATTAATAATATTAAAAAGTATATATGAAAGATCTATGTATTTTTTATTTGATTTCAAGTGCATTAAAGTTTTAATATAATATTTTTATTATTGATTAATGTGTTACCTAATATGACTCGACAGATGCGATTCAATAATCGCGACCTCGCTTTCAAGTCACTTAGGCCGGCTCGTCTGTCGCAGACATTTCGATAGATCGAAATAGATCAAGATACACAGCGGTCCGTTTAGAGAGCCACTGCGACCTTCTGATCAGGATCACCGGAGATGTCAGTCATCCTTTTGTTCCCCGATACCGCGCCTTTCCTATATCCTGTTTCAGGGCTCGCCGTGTAAACTCCCTGGCACGCCGTCGTCATCGTCGTCGACGAACGACGAATGACGGCGTATAATGGGTCGCAGCGGTTCATCGGTTAGTGTGCACGTCGGGGGAGGAACTTACCGATTAACTCATCTACCATGGGCATTGTTGCCCTCAATGAGAGGACATCGCTCGCGTTTATTGTGGGTATCGCGTTATTATACTAACTTAGTCGCCTTTGTGCGGCGATATAAGTTTTCCGGTAGCCGACCCTCACGTTGGGTGAAGGTGATTTACTGACGAACCGAATTGATTCAGCCGATTTGCGAGTTCAAATCTATTGGTTGAGGGTGTCTCAGTCGCGAGAGGTTATATTAATTTACTGGCGCAGAATCGGTGGGATTAATAGAGTTAGTTGTGCAAATAATTCATGCGCTACTGTAAAATACTCATTATGCACTGAGCTGATTTGCGATTCATGGCACTATACGAGCTTGGATTAATAACATATCAAACTTCTTGGTATACTACACTGCATTCGCTCAAAATTATTTTATGATTATAATCGCTGCTATCCTACTACCGTTACATAGTATGTCTCAATAACAGATGATAAAAAGAATATGAAAATTCAAGCGTGCGCATAAATGTTAGTATATGTCGGAAGAAATTTGGACATGCACTTTTCGCCGCAAATTAGAAAGTAATCTGTACTTTCGCTGGTGCAAATTTCAGGTAATCGACGCGATAAATCTACGATATATGGACGTCGAGGTGTCATTAGTAGGAAGATTTTAATCATGTGCTGTTAATGTCGCGTTAAGGACGAAGAATAAGGCAGCCAAGACGAATCATTGTGGAGCTCATCGTGTCTTCCAAGGAATACGGACGTTTCTTGGCGGTAAGTATTTCATCAAAATCATTTTATTTTGCTTGATATAATTAATATACTGGCACGCGATGTAATTACTGTACTGACGGGAGTAGTTTAACGCTTTGATCAAACCTCTATATCTAATAACCAAAAACACAATTAGTGTCAGCGTAAGACACTGCTGAAATTTATGAATATTTGACACGATGCGATGATACGACTGATACCGTAGAATGAAATATAAATAGAAATATAAATAATTATGAAATATCTATGCAGCAATGCACACGAATTCATACACTAGATTCTCCCTAATTATTGCAATTGACCAACTTCTTTGCATCTTTCTTGATAAATCTATTTTGTTAATTATCCATGATATTATTTATTGTAAGAAGACATTTTAATGTCATGGCGGGTTGGAGAGAGATTTATGCGCAGTTTTCCCTTCAAACCTCAGATAATTCTGTTCGAAGAATCTTGGCGCATTCGATCCTGCGAGCGTGCAAACTTCCTTCTCCACTCCGACGATATACCAGAGCGAGATGGAAGTCGAGGTGTATATACTCCTGTGCCGGATAAGTATCAAGTATACAGGTCGGGCAGATATAGTCGGCCAGTATCGACCGGGTAGCCAAGTTCAACAGCCAATCCCTGGCTGCGCATTAAAACCACGCCCTTTATTTCGCGGTTGCATTAGCCACATCTCGCGAGCTGTATTTAAGTTAAGATGGAATACTTAGTTTCTTCCATCTTCATTCGCGGGAAGGAGAAGGAATCGTGACGACGATGCCGTCGCTGTATAGACGTTGCTGAGTTGAAAGCGGAGAGTGACGGCTTTTATATTATTTGCCACTGGTGTCATTGAATTAACGCGCTTCTCAAATTATTTCTATGGCGCAACAAAAATGAAAAAAAAACAATCAGTATTCGAATCGGTTATTATATGTGCATATAGCAAAAGATAAATTTTATTGTTGTAATATTTTTATTAGATATTATGTTGCACTTTCTATTATTTTATTTTTATTATACTTGCTGTTTCTTTCCTTCTCTCCTTGTGTTTACATTATTAATGATAGATAATTGAGATATAAAATTAAATGCTAAGTATATTTCTATATTTATTGTTTTTTAAAATTGATTATACATAGATAAAATATCGGGATTTTAACAATTTCGTTGTTGAATTTGTTGATAAATTTGTCTCGAAAATCTACTGTTATATGCGAAATTGGATAACTGCAGCGCGAAATTAGCGGTGTTGATTATTGTACAGGCTATGTGAGCTGGTTATTCATGGGAATTCGATGAGAATGAGCCCCGCAGCAGTAATATACAAACACCAGAGCGGCTCGCTGACGATTAATTGAATTCATTTGATCGTAACGAGGAGGAATAATTACCTCTGACGCGCCCGTATACTAGTATTACAAATCATTTGAGAAAGTATCATTAAAAGCAGCCGCAATCGTAGCAGTCCGTCCTCTAATGTTGGCAGCTTAATAAATCGTTTTTATTAGAATTAATATCAAGTAATATAATATAATAATCGTCGATTGATCAAGAGAGGATAATAGAACATACTTTTATGTCGAGAGAAATTTTATTATGTGCACATTCATCCCGCCATTTTTCATCTTGCATGAAGATTTTACAGATAACAAGATTCAGAATGTATAAATGTTTATAATCGCATCATCGTAGAAAAATTATTCTTTTACACTATCTGCAACACCAAATCATTTTTCGGTATAAACAAATGTAGTTGTAGCAATTTTCCACAGAGATATATCATGGTATTTCGCGCGACGTGGATTTGTCAAATTTACAACCATCAACGAATTCGCATTTACATAAGTAAGGAATTCGGTTTGCTGTTAATAGAAGCATGAATAGAGGGGATAGCTCGAGTCTCAGGACTTCGTAAAGGATATCGGGTAGTAGATGGAATAGAAGGTGTACGTCGGTATAACGGATCGAAACGAAGGAACAGAAAGCTCTCGTTAATGAGCTTCCTCACCCTCAAAGCTTTGAAAGCCGGTTACACTCGTCTCACTCACCCCGGCGGAGCGAGAGAGCCGTTCAATTCAAAGCTTCCAGGAAATTATACGTCTGTTACCGTTCTATCGCGAGCAAAGGCTCAAACCTGGGGCCTAATAGCGGCAATATCGTATTTTAATCTCGGCTCAAGGAAGTGCATTTGTCATTCCCTTGTCGCACAAAGGCTACTCGTTTCAGAAACTGCAATCACCCGACGAAATTATTCAGCTACGCTGAATTCAGCTACAGCCACCTCTCGCGTAGATTGAAATTTGTTGAATCAAAAATAAGTATAATTCCTCTGGCGCGATATCTGAAAAACCGCTTTGATTTGACGTCAAGATTATTCTGTAACTTTTATATATATTTAACATAATGACATGCAGCAGTTCCTGGAAAAATTAGCATTTTTTTTTACATTTAGAATAATGAAACGTTCTATCTTGTTTTAAAACACAAACTAATGAGAGTATATTATAAAATTCTTTTCAGTTTTTTTTTTTAATATAACTACGAATTTGAATTTTATTTTCATTCAGAATTTATCCTTTTCATCATTTCAATTTCTATCAATTTCCTATTTTTTGAGTATTAATATCTAATGCCATCGCTGATCACTGACAGTATACATTATAGAGCTCGTTGTAACTCATTTTCGCAACACAAGTTTCTTCGAAGTTTCGCAACATTTCGGTATCTTCTTGCCGTCGCTCATATCATCACGTGTGGGTGCTTCGATTTTCCATTGCAGCCTCGCTGAAAACGCAAGCATTACGAGAGCCATCTGGCCGAGATGACACTCCGCGCAAAGTATTTTCCATCGGCGTGACAGAGTTTGGACTTTGTCGCAATGCCGTCACGGCAATTTCTCCGGGGATGGTTACTTACAGTGTTGGCTTAAACAACATACTTAACCGGGCTACTTAGTACTCACGGGGGCGCAGACGTACCCCTTGCAATAATAACATTTCGCTCCCTTTAATCCGCGGCCTGCTGTTAGTCCTTGGCTAAGTATCTGTCCTTCTCGTTCCTAGCGTTCCCGTTCTATCGGGTGCAACCCCTCTTTCCTCGTCCTTCTGCAGCCCCCGGGCGAAATCAAAACACGGAAAAGCCGATACAGTTTTGCGTAATACCCTCGTCAGGAAGTTCCTCGCGGTGTTTTCTATCCGTGTTGTTAAGAGCGGTCTTCTAGATGGGGTGTGGCATGAGAGGAGCTGTTTTGTGTACAAATTGCACTAACAATGGCAATAAGCTTAAACGATTTTTATTCATTTCCATTTGCATTGATAAAAGTCTGCTTAAGAAATAAGTATCACATCGATAATTCGAAACTAGTGTAATATGTTTTGCGATTACGATACTACTTCTAAGATCTTGGATCTAGAAGCTTTCTTTAGCTGTATAAAATGATGTCAATTATATTATAATTTATATATTATTGAATCGAAGATAATTAAAAAATGATACTTATATATATATATATATATATATATATATGTATATATATATATATAT
>NW_012130079.1:1371565-1375680 GCF_000143395.1 Atta cephalotes
ATATATATATATATATATATATATATATATGTATATATATATATATATCCAACATTAACAAAAAGAAATAAAATTGAAAAAGTTTTATAACAATTTATTAATACATGTTTAAAAGCTTTAGACACGATTGATGTCACATTTTTATGTGACATGAATGTGACTAAAATCTACATAATTTCAAGCGATTTGGTATATCTTCATATATCTCTCTATGGCACACATTATGACGATTATTTAATTTGCTTCACGAATAATTGACCGTTGTCCTCCATTTTGATCGTTGAACAAATCGTATAGGACGATTAACTAAATTGCAGCACGAAATGCAATTTCATCGCAACCCGTGGATGTCAGGATCGGCACAAATTCTGACATTTCGCTGGATCCTGCCAAACGTCATGATGGAAGCATGGGTATGGATGGGGGGATAAGATAATGCGCGGTAAGCGAGGTGTGGGCCCCTATATAAGTTCTATGGAGTTGGTAGATACCCCGCCGGGCACAACATAAACCCCATAGTGCTAAGCGGCTTAGTACCTCGTAAGGGCACTGACGCCTGACATATCCATGTATACCCTGCTCCGAATTCTCGCGATTCAGGGAAGGCTTCTTCCGTAGAGACTTGCTTTTGTCCTCGAGCCTTCGAGAACTTCTGCAAATCCCGTTCTAAATGTTTCGCAATGATAAAACTTTGGAAACAATTGTTCTAATTTCGAGATATTTTTATCTATATTTTTATACGACAATCCTATAATTCCATAAAATTTATTTAACTTCATTTAACTAAAATTAGTCGTAAAAAGTAAGATAAAAAGACAGAAATTTACAAAATCCGAATCTTATTTAATCGTTTCAGGTAAATGAAAATTAATTGCATTTAAATATACATAAACATGCACTTACTTACCATAATTGTCGATATGTTTAACTAATTCGATTATTCTTGATATTATTGTTATTAAATCAGTACATAAATATCACATTGCTTTATAAGCAAAAATACTATGGCTCTCAGCTTCTCTAATATTTTGTTTTTCCCATGAAGTTGCTGCTGCCCCGTTATGAAGGTACCAAGGGTGATGTGTGACACACCCCCATTGAAATCCCATGCACGGGATATACTTAAATTAAATGGACGCCGGTATCACATTATAGTACAGAATAGCAACTTATATCTAACCTCTCATTAACCCCGTGTGAACCTGGATCAGGACCCCACGTGAAAACCGAGACTCGATTTTCAAACTGAAAATCTGCAGAGGGGTATTTCATTACGGGTTACGGCGAGATGCGAATGACATTTTAAACGAACTCGTACTTTGCGCGAACGTTGAGAACACACACATTTTTCGTCATTTTGAATTTCTGTTTTCTATAACAATTAGTCAAATTTGCAGATTATTCATCATCATATAATCATCGTACAATATTTTAATAGCACATTTTTAACAGTATTGGAAATTAATTAGGATTAAAAATTTTAATATGAAAATGAGATTATGACTTTCGCATTACGAGTAATTAAATATTGATCTGATATTTGTCCTGATTTTTAGAAATTAATTTCATTAATAACTTTTAAGTAATTTTTAGAGTACGCTAAAATTAATAATTATTTTGAAACATTTTGTTTAAATTGCAGATGTAATAATTAATTAGTAAATCGTAAAAATTCACATTGGAATTTTTTATGTGAATATCGATTGATTAAATGAAGTCATACAATATCATAGGTAAAAATACTGGCTTGTCACTAACTACTATTGAGCCAAACCGCTCGTAAAAATGCTGAAAACAGATCCCCTTAATCAAATAAAACTCTTACCGAGTGACGATCGATGTTACAAATATTTGTTGATTTTTTGGCACTAGTCGAGGCGAGAGTACACAAATCAGAGCACGATTCATCGAGCGCCATTCCGCGTCATCGTTGCGCCATTATTCTGCGACGTGATGATTCACACAATGCCTATCTTTTTTTTTGTGACCGTTTCACGCTTTTCCAAGTCCTCCTCTGGATCCTTAAGCAGCTAAGAGCCCGTGATCCGCGATCGCCGTGGCCGGAAGAAGAGATCGAGAGCAGGGGTGCAGCGAAACCTCGAAAACTTCTTTACCGCAACAATGGCGTACGTCGATTTTAAAAAGATCGAATGAAGATTTACCATCACTTTCACACCTCTCCATGGGTCGACCTAAGACCTATAACAAATACCTTATAGGCGTAATCTTGGTCGGGGCCCTCCCGCTACGGTAGGACCCTTGCGCCGGGCCCCATTATGATATCCGCGGTATTGTCGGGGTGTCGAATCTGTCTACAAATAACCACTAGAGAAATGGTTACTCAGTCTCGCTACTCTCTTTCGCTCCCTTGGCTCTTCCCTCCGTTCCACTCCCTTCGCCACAGAAGTATACTGCTGTCTCTCGCTCGCTCACTCGCCCGTTCTCCGTGTGTCACCCTCTTACCCCTCATCACCATTCTCATTCCGTCTCTACCATTCAAAGTGGACTACATTATTTCGTTGTAAGGCCTCGACCACGCCGCATTATCCTAAACATCTAAATCCGGACAGCTGGAGCCCTTTCAGCGATTCTCAACTTAACCCTCGGGGGATGTCACTGCATATTTCTAAATTTCTATATTAGACCATCATACTTATACCATCTCTTTTTCAAAAACAATTACGAGGTTGAATATTATCAACTTTTTTTCATATATCATTGTACGTTTAACATAAGTTGTAAATTCGCAAATAATGTTGTTTTTATAATTTATGTTGTTTTTATAATTTAATGATATCAATAATGGATGTGACACTACTTAATAATTTTAATAAGACTTAGTTTTAATAGCGCTTTCCTACAAATCTCTGAAAATTTATTAAAAATCTATTTTATTCCTTGAGCGTGATATATTATATTGTTACATAAATATATTATATTGTGTTAACATAAAGTATATTAAAAAATGAAGAGCAATTAAAAATGGAGAACAATCGTTTGCATTAACTCGTTCTTATCTCGAGAGTTTATATTATCTTAGTGCTGATCATGAGAACCACTTCCTAATGAATGCGCCAGAGGTGTCAGAGCAGCAACTGTCAAAACACGACCGACAAGACGACGACCGTGCCATCGAGTGCACGACGGAGATAAACGATAGCAGACCGAGAGAAAGACAGAGCGGACCTTTTCACGCCATATTGGATATACCTTCAAAACAGTGCATGCCACTGAAGCCTATCGATAATCGCGACACCCATCCCTTTATTCCATCGAAATTCCCGCAGGCGCGTGTACGTTGCGGACAAAACAGACAGTTGTTACAGGGTAGCGTTTTTCAGTCTCCCTCCTCTTATCGCGCCCTCTTGTCGAGTTATTGTCGGTGCGATCCTCTGGTCAAGTAAACCAACGTTTTTCCACGAATAGACTAAAACCTCACAACTTCGTTTAATATTTTTTCTGTCTTTTTCCTCTTTTAGAAATATAAATAATAAATATTATATAAATAAATATATGATGATGTTCGATTATTGATCAACATTTTATGTTGCGTATGGATTATTTAATCATTGAAATTTTTATCTTTTCGCAGCTATGTTACCTTTCGTTAGCGTGCTAGTGAAAAAGGTAAATTAATAGTTCATATTTTTTGTATAAAAAGAATTTTTACTTGTTTAAATCTATATTTTTAAAGATGATATTTTTAAATTGAATGATATTATTTCCTAAATCGTACATCATTCATTTAGTAAATTATAAATTGGCTGATTCATGTTGGGTAGTCGCTTAAAAATCTTTTCATGTAATCTTTGATACGAAGTGAAAAAGGATTTAACGTATCATAGAACAACACGTTGCCACGTCAAACACAGGTTCCATGATTTCTCTTAAAAGTCACCGGCTGAAAGCCACCGCGACAAGCCTGAGAGCGCTACGTAAAAGTTCGCGTATTGCTCCATTCCCCGCATCCCGACGACTCCATCTTCGTGTCTGGAAATCTATCCAGCTGCCGAGCGCCAACGAAGGGGAGAGACGAGGTGAACGTGCGATAGAAGAGGAAGAAGATATGAGAGATGGAGGCAGGAGCGGAGAGAGAGAGAGAGAGAGAGAGAGAG
>NW_012130079.1:1376646-1384940 GCF_000143395.1 Atta cephalotes
ACACACACACACACACACACACACACACACACACACACACACACACACACACACACACACACACACACACACACACACACACACACACACACACACACACACACACACACACACACACACACACACACACGTATATATATGTATGTATGTATGTATGTATGTATGTATATTGTATGTATAGTGTACGTACTGTCATAATATGTTCATATTTATAAGACGGATTATACAAGAATTTTGCTAATCGAGTCTATCTACAAAGAGGAGGTTGAAAGCGGGAGGTTCCTATCATCTCGCGCTTAATAGGATCGATTAGCCATACTCGGCCTCGAAATTCTCTTCTACGCTCTTTTTATTCCCAGAGTGTGATGCAGGCCCAGAGTGTGATCCCAAAGAGCCAGGCGATTAATGAAATATACAATGTCGCTAGTTTCTACTTAATCTAACGGGAAGGGAATTGGCAGGGGAGGAGGGTAAATTGGCTCGCTTCGAGTATCGCACTCTTTTCTATAAAATAAAAGTCATGTTTTTTCTCTCGTTCAAACCCGAGCCGTTCTTATAGTTTTATCTAAAATATGAAGCTTTTTCTCATTCTTCAAAAGATGAAGAACTGACATAGAACACATGTACAATCATATAATAATAATATGGATAATCGAGACATAAACAATTATGCTACGAATGTAACTGAAGTCTTAAAATGGTATTACAAATGCACAAAATCAAAATCACGAGGAAGAGACTATAGACATTTTGGACTCTTCTTATATGTATATAAACAATAAATAAAAAAAGAAGAATCGCAGAACGTTTAGGTTTATGAAAGTGTGTCAGAATAATTTTTGAAATACAAAAAGAAAGCGGTAATGGAATGTATATATTTTATAAATGAAAATCATGAATGAAAATTATAGCAGAAAAAAAAGCACGTGTAATTATATTTGATACTTGGTTTTTTGAAAACTTTGAAGTTTTCTAAAATATCTGATAACGGTATAGATTTCTTAGCACAAAGAAGAGAGCTATTAAGAAAAAGAAATAGGTCTTATTGGTGACCTCAGTAATATGATTCAGCACATACAACGTTGTTGTGTATTTTCATTCATTTTAAACAAAAGAGAGAAATATAAAATAAAAAAGAACTGCTCTTGGGTATTAGAGAATATTTCATTGAAGCGACATTTTCCAATTTCTCAAATATCGATATCGTAACGCAGTGGTTTCTGTCTCTAGATATTGAGGATTCGTGTTTTCTGCGCATCGGCCATCGAGACTTACGATGAAAACATTACCGTAGCGAGTCCAACTTCGAGTTTTCTCGCATTTTCATTTTATCGTCTTGTAGGTTGGTTTGCTACTTTGACATCCGATGCCGGCAAAATACAGGATTTTCATATATATAAGAAATTAATACTTTAGCATAAAGAAATTTATGTAGAAAGGAAATCATAGAATTTCTTTAAAAAAATTTCTTTAATTAAATAATTTCAAAATCTCATGAACACGATATTGAAAAGTTTTTAATCATATAATTCATTTCTTGAGTTAAATACTTTCTTTATCTACTTCAAACATTATACATTTTGTATAATTGCAACTGAAACATTCAACATAATATTATTTTATAACATATATGTAATCCATACAAGTGTGCATATTATAATATATGCACATTAGTATATATATGTATATTATATATAATGTAGATAACACAGAAAAATGAAAATTAAATATATTTTTGAAAGCGTTTACTTCTCTCATGAAAATCCTGTACAATTCGCTGGTTGATCAATCAATCTCGGAGATTATTCACGATAGAGAGTATTAACTAGAAAGCGGCGCTATTTACAAACTATAAGACTCACTGCATCTGGTTCTTGGATTTCGATGAACGGACGAATTGGGAACGTCCAACGGAAGTTATGTACACGCTCTGATCATTTGTTTTTTTTTTAATCCGAGAGATTGCACTTATTTAGCGGATTTGCACTCACTTTTCGAAACGTTTATTTCCGCATTTTATAAGAGCGTCCTATCACACACCACCAAATGAATTCTTGCTAAGATTCATAGTGTAGTAACTTTTCATGTCTCCGAGTAGAACTTTCGGCAATGTATCTATGTACTGGTATCGTTGATTCTTCTTCGCGTGCATTATTTCTAGCTCCTTAGGTCTGTTTTTCAGTAAAGCTAACTATTGTTGTGGAAGAAAGTCATCTTGTTAGATATTGATTCATCTTGTATCTATCTTTGAATAATCTCCTAAGTAACCTTATTGATCTTAGTCCGTTTCGTTATATCGGTCCTCACGAAACTGCGAAAAGTTCCTTTAGAATGTTGGATCTGCGATACCACGCACACTTATAATTTTCTAGACACAACCGATTCTTCCCTGTGATCCATGATGTTTCTTCTCAAAACCCCCGCCTTCACAACACCTCGAAACTCTCATTCACGACGTCACCGCACCTATAGCTCTTTTTCGACATTAAACGATTATCTGTATCGACGGCGTTTTGCGATTCGTCGTCCTTGTCGTATCACGCAGGCGAAAAGGGCCTATGGATCTGCGGTCTCGGATTCGCGGGTGGTGGCGTTGCGACCCTTATCAATCCTTGACCTTGGGACTGACCCTGAGGTGTTGGTTGACGGGGGGGTGGGCTTCCTCGAGACGAGGGAGTATGCGGGCTAGGTACAGCCACCCTCAGCGGACCGGTGACTGATAGGTTTGCCGCCATCAATGGTGGGCTGTGGGCCTCCGATAAGCTATCCGAAAGACGAGATAACCCACCGTCCGATAATCGCGACGTTTCGGATATCCTAGATATTCCCTCGGACAGCTGATGCTGGGGGTGCGGGTGATGTAGCAGGCCTTCGTGTGGATGCAATCTTGGCGGTGGCAAACCCAGCGAATCCGGCAGTCTGTAATAGAGTAAAGAAAGAACTGCATTTTCTCTGGAGAAAATACAGTTTAGCAGAATCGCGGTCTATTATGCGACGTTTTATTATTGTAATAGTATATAATATAATATCAATTTACATATATAATTTATATGGATGTATAAATTCTTGAATAGAAATCAGTGAGAGTAAACAATAAAATATCTTGAAAAAAAAATTCATGAAAAGAAATTAGCTGCTAAAACTTACCTCGTCGTCGGATCACCTCTGGGTCCTACAGCCTGGAAAGGACTCGACTCCGTGAACCTGAAAATCCCACCACCCGGCATATTCGGATGATTAGGCTGCGGGCTATGCGGTCCAAATCGGAAGCTCGTCGGTGGGAACTTGAAAGCCGTCGTATGACCGAATCGAAAATGCGTCTGCGTAGGATCGAAACGGAAATTCAAAGAGGGTGGTGGCAAAGGTCCGAGAGATCCAAGCGGTACTGGGGACGGTTGGTGGTTCGGTGGTGGCGAGGAACTTGGCGATGGCGGTGATGTTCCTCCGAGGGAAATGTCGGACTCTTCGCTGCTGCTGCCGCCGGGTCCCGGACTCAGAGTACGCCGCGCGTTTCCGTTTCCTTGACCCGACTGTTGCTGCATTCTGCTGCAAATAACGTATAATTCGCGGTTATTAACTGATATTAACTGATATTAATAAAAACAAGATTTAGGAATCATAAAACGGTTGTCGTTCGATAAGAGCATTCAGTATTTTAGTAAACAAAGGAAAGTAATCAAAGGAAGACAACAAGCAATTTAATGTAGAAATAAAACTTTGTATAAACTTTAATAAATAATAGATGCGATAGAGAATATGACATCATTAGAACTTATCAATAGTTCAGATTCTCTGAAATTACACATAAAAAGTAATATACAAAAAAAATTAAGCAGTATACATATATTTAAATAAAACAATATAATACGAGGGAGAGATGAGAAGAAAAAAGAAACGCAGCGAGAAATTATAATTATAATATTACTAAAAATTCTAAAGTCACGGCGTATTAATCCACATGCCGTATTTAATTTCGAAACAAAATGAATAAAAAAGAATGAATAGAAAAAAAGCATCGTTGACTGCATGAAGTCTAAATCGCTTTATAGCTTTTCAACAAGGGCGAAGGCGCGTGTGGTCGCGATGGGAATTTTAATTCGTTCCCGCTTTAGGTGGCACATAAGTTGTGAACGTGGTGGATATGCGCAGTACTGAAAACACTTTGTTTCCAGTCATCGCCGCGCAGAGAGCGCAGCCGTAATTAATGAGCGCGCTCATCCTTCCCAGGTGGAGGCGGCCGAGGATTCACGGGAGAGTAACGACGATCTCCCTACGACGGGGCTCTCGCATAAAAGAGGGGATCCACCTCATTACTCGGCAGATCACGTATAGATATGGGAAAACATGGTAAACTTCACACGCGCGCGAAATGACGAATGACCGTGCGTTAGGGTAGCCGAGGTGTTGGGTGTATCGTTGGAACGGAAAAGATATTATTAAGTCGATCTTACACTACTCTGCCTTGTGATGCTTCTCCTAGTGGCAATTAAGAATTTATGTGATATCCCAGACTGAATTGATATTAACTTGTTAAGAGCTTTAAGCCTCGCGAGATCACGCGCGATTTCTATCTTGGAAATCAGGTTTATCGAATCGTGAATAGTCTGATTGATCACGGAATTCCACGACGAGAATACGAACGTTGAAGTCGCGCCGGAAGAGGCGGAAAACGGAGGTCGACTCGATAAATGTCATCGAGAAAACCCGTTATTTCGAAAGTAGACGATCGTGTTTATCGCCTATTGACTTGCGATTGCATGATGGGAGGAAGGAGGGAGAAAAACCACCCCCACTTGGAAAATACAAGGATGAAGAGCGCGAGAATCGTTCGCTATTCTGTTAAAGACAATGAGGCGTCGCGGTCGTCTTAAAAGCCTCTCGGCCGCAGATCGATCCTGTAGCGAGGCTTCCGAGATCCTCTCGTATTTTCTTTGCTAATCGAGTCTCGACTCGGACCCGTACTGTTACCACGGTAACGCCTCCTCGAGAGGCGGAAACGTCGGATTGTTCGACTTGTCTCTGTCTCTTTCTCGCGATCAGGAAAAAAAAATCCGATTGCGATGAACGGTAACCCCGAGACGAGAATCATTCGTTCCCGAGAAACGCGTTCACGATGCAGATCGATCTCATTCGCAATATCTACAATTTTTAATTCCACCGAGAGAGATAATAAGATTATTGCAGTATTCCTGTTATTGTACGAAGTTAAGTGTTTTAGTACAACATTTTGATTAAAACTGGTGCTTGTGTGTCCTTTAAAATAAATGCTGCAATTATCATTCTGCAGAAAAGAGATCTGAGCAGTGGCAAAAAAGAAATTAATGATATTTTTTACGACCCTTATCACGCTCGAAATATGAATTCTGGCTTCATCTAAGGTTATTTAATTAACACCATAAAAATACATCTTGCATTTTACGTGAATATTCATGTAAGCTCCCTTTTCATCGCGTCTAATGGCGTACTCAGTTAGATTAATATGACACGTCTGCGTAGAGGCGAATCCTTCCGACGCGACGGTGGTGTTGAAATAATCTCCGATCGTACGTATCAGGTACCGCGCGACTGAAGAGCTAAAAAGTACGCGATGTGTTAATCAGATGAAATAGCGTCATGTTCTTGCCAACGCAATCGGGACTTGATCGTGGCTGAATTATACTCGTGAATAATGAAATAACCGACCGTGAATACACGTGCCGTTCGATTTTGATTTTGCGCGAGCACGGTCATGGTACAAAAGACAAGAGCCGGCTATTAACACATGATTCAAGATCTGCTATCACAAGCGGGAATGAATCGAGTTCCGTTTTATTACTTGTGCTTTCAATTCTCTGTTCACTTATCTTTCGTTTGTTATCTGATATATCTGTTCCGCCCTTATATATTATATATCCATTTATATCCCTCTGATTTTTCAGAGGCCCTGCCTGCAACTTTTTAATACATATACATACGTTATGTTTTACCAACACTTGAATTCATATTTTCTTATTTATTGCTTCGTCGACGCAGCAAATAATACGTGTACAGTTTTCATACTTTTGTAAGTTTCGCTTTTTTTTTCCTCGTCTTATTCTTTCACCCACGCCATCGCCTTTCTCTTCGTCCCCATATGCGAGACATCCGACGCGTTTTAATTATGCTCCTGGACCGCTGGCCTTTATCTTCGCCCTTTCACGAGATACCCGCACGAGGCGGCACGACTTATTATGTGCCGGGGCCTTCCGTCCCGTCCCACACGGTGTTCCATGGTGATCATCCATTGAGATCGTCTTAATGTCGTGGCATTAAAGCGCGAGGACTCGGGTGTCAATTTTTCGGCACGCATAAAAGGAGCATTAAAGCTCTGCGGTTTAAATTTCGATGTGCCGTGTAGCGCTACGCTCCGTAATAATTGCGTTTCGATAAGCGAGAAATCGAAGGATTTCGATATTTGCAGCGACAGCAACGTTGCCCGTATCAATGCAATGATTTCTTCACTTCACTTGGGTTTTCATACCAAATTGAAGTAATTCATAAATTAATATGATATTCTGAGTTACACAAAGAGAGAAAATTATGTAAATTAAAATACTGAATTTCAAACAACTTGAGGCGTTAAATGAAAGGACGATACTCCTGCAGATAAATTCGAAATATTTTTCTGTTGTAACTGGGAATATTATCCTTGACATTTAGCTGGTATTTGATTTTCATTCTTCAATTATAATAGTTGAAGCGATGAAATATTGTATTCAATCGTCGTTTAATCCGATCATCTGTATGCCTTCAATCCATTAAATCAGCATCCTCATAATGCTTGTTTCACAGAGTTATTACTTATGAATTTACACATCTTCGTAATATCTTTTAAATATTTCTATCAACGCTAATAAGGGATTAAACGCGGATCCATCGGGCAGCCAGTTGTAGAATAATTTACGATCGAATTATGCCAATCTCCTCTCTTCTCGGAGACCAACATTAAACTTTCCGCCCATCGATGTTCGGAAAAAGATTAATGAAGCGTATGTCATTATAATTACCATCCGGATCAGTAAATATACTTTTTGCACTTATACATTGTCTTAACGTTGATAATCTCGTTTACAAAACAACACAAAAATTAAGACAATTCTAATAAAGGACAACAAAAATATCTCTTTATGCGCAGATATAAAAGGAAGATAATGTTTGATATGATTTTCTTAGTTTTTAAATTCTCAAAAATATGTTCATAATGGCTCGGTTAGACTCGAAGGTAAATTTTCGTTTAAACTCATCCGAATAAAGATGCGTAACGCGAACTCGATTCGCCTCTCCGCGGTTCAACTTTTTTTTTCCGCATGCACTAAAAACGATTTCGTATGCACTTCGTTATGCATTTACGCGTTGCTCGTGCACTCGCGCGCGCGCGCGCGAATTCGCGTGGCGAATCGCAGCGCCGAAAGAGCCGCGCGATGGCAAAGGCCAACAGGTGACGTTGTACTTTCGGCGCGAGACGCGGCGGTGATTAAAAAAGAAATTCATCAGCGCGTCGGGGGAAAGTATCAGGTGCAACAGCGACGGACGAGAGGGGGACGGTTGCACCGTCGCCGTTAAAGTATTTATGCCGCATGACGAGTCACTTTTGGAATCCCGCCGTATATTATAAAGTATTATGCACGGGGACGATGACCAGGGCTCAAACCGTGACGGAAGCTACTGTAATTACGCGCAAGATGGTCGTGCGTAGCCGACGTTGGTAGCCTCCATTGATCCCCGATCGAGAAACACGCGGTGAAAGGTGTGCAGCTTTTGTCCCGAACCTCGGGGAGACAAGTATCCGGCTTTATTCGAATTATTCGGAATTACGCTGAGAAATTGCATCGCCGATGCCATCCTCATGATTCTCGTTTCAATCGTCACGCTCATATGTAATAGCGTAGGTTTAATCTTGACACTCGGCTAGATTGCTATTTTTAGAAGATTGAGAATTAACATGCAAAGTGCTAATTTATTTATAACACGTTCTTTATGAATATCAGCAATCTATGTATTTTTTTATATTGTTTAGTTTTTATATTGTAGTATTAATAAGTATTAGTATTAATAAACTGATTACGCTATATAATTATTGAACTTTGAAATCATTTGTGTGTACAATATAATAAAAAATCCACATCGCGTTATAATTAACTGTACTTGCTAGATGACCGTGCTGATGTATTATTCGCCTTGCTCGACTCTTCGAGTTGAAATCACAGCACCGCCAAATCAACGTAATTACGATTTCGTTTCTCTCTCTCTCTCTCTCTCTCTCTCTCTCTCTCTCT
>NW_012130079.1:1384960-1393601 GCF_000143395.1 Atta cephalotes
CGTACGTCGTAGTAGTACGTACGTACCTACGTCGTTACGTACTCGTACGTACGTACTACACACACACACACTACTACTACTTACGTACTTACTTCTTCTCTCTCTCTCTCTCTCTCTCTCTCTCTCTCTCTCTCTCTCTCTCTCTCTTTGTAGAGTGTAAAAAAAAGCGATCGATTTCAAATCTAATATCACGAACGGATCTATCTTGAAAGTTTCGCGAGACTGACGAGGGATATCATTTTAACAAAATCTACCCCGGTGTCAAGGGACACTGTGGATTTTGGTGCGCGAGACCAATTTCCCTCCTTTTTACCCCTCCCTCTCCCCTCTTCTTATATGGACCCCTAGTTCGGACCAACCCCGTGCCGATGCTAAATACCCGGTGCGTACAATGGAGTACATATCGTTCGAGAATCTGAGCCATGCGAAGTCTTCCACAAAAGGTAACTGGATACCGGTACGAGGAAGAGACGGCATGTGAACAGAGGTCCCGCGATTTCAAGGGAGGTTACTGCATACCCCCCTTGTGTCGTTCTCTCTGTCTCCATCACTACGTCTGCGCCTTTCCTGCTCACCCCATCCATCCCCGCGTCGCCATTTCACCCTCGTTTCTCAACTTCTTTTTTTCAACGCTAGCTCATTTTTAATAGCCGCTAATAGAGACGTTAAAACGATACGGGCCCTCTTGCTCGACTCGGAACCCGATGCTCAATTCTTTTCTCGCTATCGCAAGTCCTCTCACTCTCGCTCGCTCGTTTTGCTCCCCTCGATCATATGTTTCTGGAGAAAAGCGTGATGCCATTGTGGCGCATTCCATTTAGAATCGTGAAGCGAGTAAATATAAGCGAAATAGATTTATAAAAGAAAATTTTGGTTAATTGTAGAATTCTGTATATATTAAAAAAAATTATATAAATCAATGTTTAATTAATTATCGTAATTGAGAAAAAATAATGAATAACTCAAAATTGAAATTGAGGAGTGATTTAGAATGATTTCTTCTTATTTACATATCCTTTGTATTTTATAAATGAGGATAGTTGTGTTAAGGGGAAATATCTGAAGAACACACTTTTGAAAGAAATTTGTTGCGCTTTCTCATAAATATCGCGTATGGTCAAGAAAAAACCAATTATTGCCAGGGACCTCATTCTTTGCACGCTGTGCAACGAACAAGAATGTTATTAACGTTGTACGCAATAAAGATGGATATAAAGGCAAGCGACGCATCGGCACGTTCGTTCGCAACTCTATCAGGGCTTCACTCACCTCGGAGGTTACATTAGGCGGATAACATACTCGAGACAAAGAAAAGGCCTGCTCGCGCATTACGCCGGAGACGTTCGAGTGGCAGCGCGATGAGTGAGGCGGCATCACGAACAGGTAGCCCATGATTTGCAACATTTTTATCCAGGCCAACATCGGGAGACGCGTCTCGTCGCCGCAACATGGCGACCGAATATGGAAGAGGAGGTGCATGCGGTTTGCATTTTCTAGCCCGACCAGGTTGACAGGCCAGATCCTTTCTGTCCTTCTGTGTCACCCTGTGTCTCGTCTCGGAAACTCTTAGAGTCCGGGCAAATGTTTGCCCGCGAACAAAGAGTATCCACTGACGTGACGGCCTCACTTGTTTCGTTGTCGTCAGTCGTGCAAGTCAGCCCCCGGTACAGGGGCCACGGTATATATTTGTGAAGATTTTTAAGTGCGCAATGCACCGACTGAAAACCGATACCCGCGCACTGTGTCTCCTCTCGGATCCCACCCCAATTGGGATGGACGGTCGCGTTCCCTTCTCAAGCGAATTCTCGTTTGTTTGGGATGGGAAACCGCGTTTTATGATCCTACGTTTTCTAGAAAACGAGAATCCAGTTTCGTTAGCTCGATATATCGTTGGATATGGCGCTTTTTTTTTGCAATCACGCTATTTGTACTTATTTAGTCACAAAACACTCGTATCTGTGTGACATATTTGCATTTGAAATTATATATCCCGCTACATCGATTGATGTTACCTTGGCTTATTTATGTTGAAATTAATTATGTAGCGTAAGTCACAGGCGATATAATTTACGATATGCCTATCGTTTGATGTATAATTAACTATCAAGTAATCACTAGCACTTATTACGTCATTGATTTGTACATACGTTGAATTGAATATCATTCGATTATAGCTTTAGTACGCATGTGCATGGCGATGATAGCATAATGATTATCTCATTAATTTTATAAATAGTTAACTAATCTGTACATTAAAGTAGCATTGATTGATTTTAGAATCTTGGTATAAGCGTTTGAGATTTAATTTTAATTGTAATATAGAATATAAATAAAAGAATATAAGCAAAAAAAAATAAAATTTAATTAAAAAAGATTTATTGATCTGATAACAAGTTAAACCAAATATTTTACAGATATAAATGCAATGTTCATTTACGAAGCGCAGGAAGTTTCAATGAAATATGGTTTGATTACGTTGTATCAATTTTTAAATTCTCCATTATCGCCAGAGTCTCGCGATGGTAGTCGTACTGCATTAGCGAAATAGGCATCACCCATCTTTTTCCCATTCGAAGGACGTGCTCGTTGACTAGAGAGACGGCGACAAACATTTTCCTACAGGAGCGTAGACATGTCGAGTGTTTGCCCAAGCATTCGTACGAGGTACCCAGTTCCCTGGGTATTCTCCGTGGGAAAAATCTCCGAAAATTAAATCCTTACCAAGATATTTACCACAGACCATGCACTAATCCCATTGTTTCAGTCCCGCGTATATATTATCTATTTTTGGTGATTGATAGACTCATCATCTAGTTTCGGTCCCTTTTTGGAAAAATTATCCGTACGACGGAAGAGAATCCATACCGGGACAAAGTAAACAAGAGAGGAAAACTTGGAGACGTGTTTTGCTTCGAACATCCGCTCGAACATCCTGTTTGGACGATCGCAAATCGACAAGTTAATGATTCGAAAGTATCTGATATGTATCTGATCGACTACCTAGAACGGTTTTAAAACTGGGAGGGCATGTTTTGCAGACTTTACACTGATTACGGATCTTGTTCTTGTCCGCTTCTGTGAATCTTACATAATGCGGTGATGCATCGGGCGATTATTCCCTCAAGTATTTCACAGTTGATTAAAGAAAGCACAGACGAAGATATTTAATGGAGCAAAAAAAGAATGGAAGACATTAACAGAGCTGCGAAATGTCTGTTTCGCGGTAAGATGCTTTTTTTTCTAAAGAAAATGTTATCTTTGGAAATGTAATGATTGAAATATAGTTTGTCCTTTCCATTTTGAAAGAAGGGACCTTCGTAGTTTGTTAATGATGAAATCTGATGATATACATAAGAAAACGTATACAGTATAAAGATTTAAAGTCACGTTATATTGTATTTTCCTGGGGCAATATATTTCGCATGCATTCCGGTTGAGTTTGCCATTGGAATTAGAGTGCGTGAATATTCACGGGGACACGACGCGCGGGAATTCGGCGTTTCATTTAATTTAATGACCCGTTCCAGAGAAGACGGAGGTCGGTACGTACACCAGAAATCGCTCGGTAAATAATTAATATGTAATCAGACTCCGTTTGTATGCGAGAGCGGTAGGGACACGAATGCTTCGTCTCATGAGGTAGGTAGCAGGGGCGCCATCGAGGCAACGCTAGAACGAAGGGTGTTTGCCGGCAAACACCGTGAAGGGCCTCTTAACGTATCCTAAACGTGTGCGTAGAGTTCTTTTTGTCAGGCGAAGTGACGCTGTAGATGGAATCAGAGAGAAAGAAAGAAAGAGAGAAAGATAGAAAGGAAGGGAGAGAAAGTAAGAGGAACTTACGATGTTCATCTACTTGCTTTTCACGACAGATTGACACGGAAATGGATGGTTCTTGAAGAAGTGTTGGGAGAAACAATGAAGAATACGTTTCACATCTAAAATATTCCTTTTGTTGGTATATATACTCGTATTCTTTTCCTTAACTTTACGAAGCGTTCATTGCGGCGACTTTAAAATTTATTAAACAGAATCTAGTTGAGTTTTGGATAGATCAAGTGGTTACTATCCGATACAGGCATTTTCCGGAATTTACGTTCCATTTATATATAGTTTCCAAGCGGTTTCACCCCGACAGAGTTTCGAAGGAGCTACTTTGTAGGTGGTCGTTGGTGGAACGAATTCTAACTGTTCGCGAGACTCGGGGAAACTGGACGAGATCGAAAGAGCCGCTATACAATCGATGCCTCTCAATTATCGCATGACGAGAGGAGAGGAACCTCAATGGCATCCGATTGAGGCACGCGCCGTCGCTTAGAGACTCTCCGAGGTTCGAGGGCTCTCGAATCGATTCGAGTCCCGTGGCACACTTCGGGGCAAATTAAGTTTCGCTCCTGAAATATGCCCTGTTTCTTTCTTCTCTTTCTTTCTGCGGTTCTTCTCCGTGCTTGTCGTGCGTTTCGTCTCCGTCAGTGATCTCGTTCAACTGCGGCGTTGCGAATTATCGCGAGACATTTATTTCGTCCGGTAGAACGGAGAGAGAGAGAAGGCGAATCGAAAATTCTGCGGTCTAAATGAATAGCTCGTTCTTCTGCGCGATAAAAAACGAATAGAAAGCCGTAGCGTAAAAAGTGGTTCGCAAGGTGGCGCGATTTAGGATTGCAACTAGAACTACTTAAAGTAAGGAAACATATTAGTTTATTTATATTAAATAAATTTATTCTTAATACGAAAATAGTTACCTGGTCTTTTTTAAAATGATCACTTATTTTTTACACCCCAATTAATATTTATTAATTATGTTATTAATTATTTTCCGATTTATTAGTATTTAAGAATATTATAGATATGGATTTAATCACAATTTTTTGAAAAAAATAAGATAAAACAAATATTAAATGGAATGAACATATTGAGTAACTGATTATGATAATATTAAAAAAAAAAGATGATTAATGAATATAATACTGTTAATGAAGATTAATGAATATAATACTGTTTGCGGGTTTTTGATGAAATTGCATATTTAAAGATTCGTAAAGAATAATTATTAAAAAAGAAAAAATTTATTAAACAATATTTTACAATATTTTTATAATTCATTTTTCGCTGGGATGTAAAAATACTCCAGTGATTATTCCCGGGTTAACATGACAGCATATGTGATTTTCTTCCTTTTTCTTTTCTCTCTTCCGTGTTCATTTTGAAAATATAATTACTGACTGGTACTATAAATCTCTTTGAATAATAAAAAATTACGAAGTAATTTCAGAGACAACTTAAAAGAAAGAAGTGTATAAATAGCAGTTACTGATCGTCATCTTGACAATAATACGAATATAAAAGATTAATGAAAAGTACTCTTTGTTGTATCTGACCGGAAGTTGTTGGCTCAATTAAAAGTGTATGCTGCAATTCTCTTTCATGGTTTTATATATATATATATATATATATATTGGAATGGAAAGAAGAAAGAAAGAATATACAGAAAGAAATAGAGTGAAAAATGGCGAAGGAGATCCGTGAGTGTAAAAAGAGGAGGCAACCTCTGGTAACCTCTCGCTTGCTCTGCGTGCTGCGCACGCTCAATTAACCATATTCAAGGAAAAAAATTTGCCGTCCAAATTCTGAGCGACAGCCCGTGAAGCCCGCGGCTCGTGTTCATCGCGAGCTCTCGGCGATCAAAAGTCGGTGGGAGAAGAGAGGATATTGTCGTGATCGCGAAGGAGAGCGGCTGAGAGAGATGGAGAAGGGATAGAAAGTGCGGGAGGCCCTATTGGGTGTTATCGTTATGTATCGTTTTTCAAAGAGTTTCTATTCTGTCTTCTTTCTATCCGCGACTTCCCTCTCCTTCATCGTCTATCTCTTCCGCTGCCTTTTTGTCTCCTTCGGCACGAAGAACATCGTATATCCCGCGGTCGGGGTATAAGATTTCACGTGTATACGTAGGACGGATCAGATTGGCCTGGCCTTAAGCCGTCGCAAATTACCCCGTAAGCCTTTTAGTCGTCGTGTGTGTTTGGCTGGCTGCGCCCTAGACTCTATCCTCGCTCTCCTCTCCTCGCCTTTGGCTCTACACCGTCCCTTCTGTTGTCCCCCCTCCCCCTCTCCCACCCGCACACGTTATTATTTTGTTGCTCCGTAATATTCTCGAGACCCCCGTGGGGCTTTCCAAGCCACTCTAAAGGGAATCTAACTGGAGCTTGTGCCTTGGGGTACGTTGCAGAAGTGATTTTAAACAGAGAATTGTCGTAGTTCAAGTCAAAATCTTCCAAGTGTAAATACACGATATTCTTCTAGCCTATTCTTCACAGCTGGAAAGTTGTATATAAAGATATTAGAAACTCAAATTTTTCAAACAATGATTTATCTGGTATGCCCTATC
This sequence comes from Atta cephalotes, assembly GCF_000143395.1. Classification (NCBI taxonomy): domain Eukaryota; kingdom Metazoa; phylum Arthropoda; class Insecta; order Hymenoptera; family Formicidae; genus Atta; species Atta cephalotes. Next base: position 1,391,343 of record NW_012130079.1, read on the forward strand.
CTTTAAATGAACGACAAATTAAATAATCATTAGAAATTGATTATTACTTGATTGCTTATACTTGACTCAATAAGACATAATTATGAGAGGTTGAGATTGAAAAATATTTCTTGGCGCATCTTTTGAATATATCTTCTTTAGCGAACCGTCAAGGTTCAAAAGACCAAGATGCCAAGCCCTGGGGGTGCGGGAGTAAAAATTTAAATTTAACGCAATTCCGAGTGATTACCACGGCCCGTTCTCTGATACACCCCTTATATACCCACCCTTTGATTGGCTTATATTGTCGATGCTTAACTGTTTCATGCACCAGTGACCGACTAGGGGGATATCATTGCGCACGATAGGGGTAACGCTTTCATAGCCCGAGGCGTGGGTATCGTCATTGTCGAAATTCAAATGTAAAAATTGTAACGCGGACGTCGATAACGCGATACACTGTCGCGTATTTCGTGGGACGGGCTGTGAGCGAAATCGTTTTTCAAATTTCATCCGCGCGAACGAACACTTTTGCCGGATGGGCGATTCAACAAAAAGTTTGTGAAGTCCGTTTAATTTAAAAATTCATTACACCAACTTTTGCCACAGCATTATCCATATCGCGTAATAACTCTGAATGAGAGACTGACAACATGCATTTTTAAATACGAAATTTAGAAGGAAAATAAATATTTGGACTACTATTTCGCTCGTTGGCAAAAATGTATGGTTCTTCAGCTTTTCAATATTGAAATCTCGTTTGTTAAAAAAAAAATAAACATTTTTTTATTACCTTTCTCCAAAATAATCAACTTTGGTAGACCAGATAAGTGATGTCAGATATGTGATTGTTTCGCGCAAAAATATAATTCTCTGCACATTATCTCAGAAGTAAGATATGCAAAGATCATCCGATCACTTGGCTTAACTATAATAATACGCGGTTTGTACATGCGGTACATTGCGAACAGTACACATACGTGTGTGCTACAGAACTACGGAGATACCATCTCATTCAAGGATCAGGATCAGGAGGACCTGTGGTGTTGCATTACATCACCGGTTACGGTTATCCCTTGATATACCGGGTGTTCTCTTAACGAGACCACAAACGAGCGTCGTGTTACCGGAGGAGGTTTGGAGGATCGGTCTTTAGCGCTCGACTCGGAACAAAAGAAATCCAAAGTTCTGCGTTCCATACGAAGAGAGTCTTGCCTATCGCGTCACTGAGCGATCTTGTATCTAGTCAACTAGCTTCTCGGCGACCGCGATGAAATATGTCCATGTGCGTCAGAACGTATAAAACATAATGTTTTGAAATGGGTAAGACATAATTATTATACTGAAAAAAAGTTATAAATTTTAATACATATTTCTTTGAATAAGTATACATTTACTTACAGACGCAGTAAGTAATTATTTACTCAATAAAAAATGAAATGGTTAAATAAAATTAATGATTTTTTTATCAAATAAATATGTATTTAGTAAATAATTGCTTGGAACTATTCAAACAAATATTTATGAAAATTTATTTTTTTGTGTATACCATTAAAATGTCAATACTATACTTGTTGTTAACAGGAAATATTCCAAATGATGTAGACACAAATATATAAATGTATATATAATTTTATATGTGATAATAATCACCGGTAATTTATTATTTGTGCGTGATGAAAAAATAAAGAAAATTAATGTTTGTGCATTAACATGAAGATGATAATTTAATAATCTTAATAATACGATCCATCGAAGGGAAAATGGGCAAGTAGAAGACAGTGCAGTGAAGAGGAAGAAGAATCTCTATTACTATATCGTAAATGTTTGTGTGTGTAAGATTTACTACGTCTGATTAAGCAATTAAACGGCACGCTGCAGCATTTTGCAATGTTTTTGCTGAGCGCTCAAGATCGTCTCGTTTCCTCGTTATATACTCTACCAGTTTTCGATACGCAAGCCTGTCAGGTCCCCTTACATTCATCCGGTTCTCCCGTCGCCTCTTCTTCGTCCCGGTATCCTCCGATTGGAAAGGCACGACAGGAGGGAATGAGGGAAGAATATGTCAGAAATCTCGTCACGGTATACCCCGTGCTAATTGTCGCTATAATCTACGTGGCGAGACCAAAATTCCAGGTTGTTAGAGGCTAACGATTGCGCCGGTGACGAGAAGGAGAGAGGGAAGAGGAGAAATGGGAGGTGGGACGTTAATTATCGCGGCTAATAACGCGACTATGCGCGATATAGCTGCGAGTTGATTCCCGACTTCTTGGTTTATCA
>NW_012130079.1:1395169-1408467 GCF_000143395.1 Atta cephalotes
AGAGAGAGAGAGAGAGAGACGTCTGCGACTATTTTTTCGCGGATCTGTCCTGAGGATTTGCCGGCACTTTCTACATATATTATGTACAAACTGTGTATATCAAGTATTTCCAAAAATATAAAATTCATAAAAATAAAATTTACTAGAGCATTTTAATTTGTATAGCATAAAATAATAAAAGAAAAATCTGGATAATTCTAGTCTTTAACATTGTAAAGATCAATATTATGCTCGCGTATTGTTCTCCGAGGAAATTAGAAGGGATTTGTCGATTGCATCTCTCGGGAATTAACGATGCTTCGGCGATTTTGTGGCGCGAACATTCATGCCGTCGCTCGTATGCGTGTATCCGAAGCGAAATTAACGAATCCCTGGTCCCCGGAGGCAATGGAATATCCCGCGTTCGTAGAAGTGGTTGCTTCGACTCCGACCTAATGCCGGATATATATTCTGCTTGATATTGCCCAGTCCCTTTTCAATGTTCCGAGTTCTTGAAGTGTCAAATTTAATAAGTTGTGTTGCTCCCTGCCGTTGAAGATGTATTTCGAGAAAAGGAACTCGTATTTTTCCTATCGTAACGTCTAAATCCAGGTGAACGATAATTTGTCATTTTTTTTAAATAATAATTTTTAATAAAATGCACTGCGATACGATTTTGAACAAATACAAATGTAAATTTTGATTAAAGAAATAAAGAATAATCTCAAATATATCGAAATATTTAAATGCATGAAGAGAAAAATGCTGAATTATTTTGTATAAATAAATCGATGCAAAGAGATAGCCGTGTATTTTTCTTGAATTTTCGAATCAATATCCGGCGCGTTAATTCGATCAACGCACAGCATAAAATTCGCTTAGGCACCGTCTGGAAACTTATTACGCACCCCAGAAAGATGTCGGACTTGCGTTCCAAGGAAATTCTTAAGGATCATATAGCTTGTTCATAGCCTCCATTCACTGTGCCTTCTTTTCATTTTTATTGTGCATTTACTTCTGCTTTCTCATTTTTGTTATACATTCGTATTTCCTGCAATCCTCTCGTATTGCGTAGTAACGGCACAACGGTGTCATAACGGATCGTCTAGAGCTGCGTACGAAACAGCGCGCAGCTCGTCTATCGATTCTCGGTGTGCAGCGGTGTCTAGGAAAGAGCAGGGTGAAAGGAGGCGGCAAGAAGCTGCGATATTGCGTTTAAGGCGAACATGGCGCAAACGACGGGCAACTAATTACAGCTTTGATAATGACCAAGCCCTTGTTAAGGCAACGAGCCGACACTGTTACACGCGCGCGCGCGCGCGCGCGATATCGTTAGCTTCAACAAGATCCGTACAGAGTAGCAACGATGTTAGCACTGTCGTGAAGTTTCATACCACTCGCAGGATGAAGCATGCACAATGCTCATTATGAAGCAGCAAGTTAAACGGTACATAATTAAGAATAATTATTTACTCAATCTAAATAATTACAAAAAATAATATAATAATAATTTAATAATAATTCAAAACAATATATTATTAAACACGAATTAGTATTCTATTATTAATATTTATTAATATCCATTATTAATTAATTATACATTTGTATGCGTATACATATAAATATTTATATACGTTTTGTTGCCTTGCTAAGCAGGTGAAGATATTTTGTTTGTTTCTTTGTTTCTTCAATTTTTTCGTAAAACGAAAAAAACAGCCTTATCGAGACTCATATCCCGGAAACCATTTTAATGATGGTGAAACAAAAAATTTGTGTTCACGAGAGGGTCAAGTGATATCCGCGGACGGTGAATAGGTGGAAGTTTCGAAATTAATCTTCGTATCCCATCGCGCGCGATTCTCGGGGTACCTGCGAAACGCGGTAGCGGGATTACATGCAGATTTCACGTGCCGCGACGACACGACGCAGCCAGTCGTTGCAACTTTTTGCACGCGTTTTCGATAGGTGGACGCGCGAATATATACACGTTGCGTTGGGGAGAACGCTCGTGCTTACGCAGATGATATCCTCAACGCTGCGTATGTGTGCGTATGTATGCGTATGTGTGCATGTCGCGTGAAAGGAGAGCGAAAACCGCAAGAAAGACACGGCCGCGCAAGAAGAACTGACGGGATACGCACATTGTATGGTACGTCGTTAGGTAATTAACCCGTTATCTCCGACATCCGGTCGCGATTAATTTCACGTCTCACCGTGCGGCGCGGTATTCTTCACGCGTGTCACGCGTCCGCAACGACATCGAGCGACATTAATCGACCGGCGGCTTTTCAGCCGTGCAAATTAGTGTACGCGGCATCGATTTTTCGAACCCGACACTGCATGCCAGTTTTTTTTATCAAAATAATGAAGGCGGATCGGAGGCTTAACGAGGCGCTGGATTTTCTTACCGTTAGAATTGACTTTGATTATTTTTATTTCAAGAAATCTTGGTTGTTATTATTACTATTATTATTATTATTATTATTATTATTGATCCGTAGATGAATCGATTGAACGTTTCCTCTAAGTGAGCATTATCTCTTAAGGACCGGTTGGCGTTTTATAACTTTGTAATGTAGCCGGTAGTACAACCGGTTTCTTGCTTAGAAAGCGATCTCTTTTTTTCGATATCACCGTGTACTATCGTATATTGATTTGTCGGGCGATAAGTGCCGGCGATGTTGTAAACGGCGAAATAATTGTCGAGAAGTGGAGGCAGCCGTTAATGCATTTAATATTTATTAAAAAAAGAAGAGAGAATTTTGTCGAGAGAGTATCGGTTTTCGCGAAACGATGATATTTTAACTAATCGTACAAATGCACGATATGAGATCGATGCTCTGATTATGCGATTTTATTCGAAAAAAAGATTCTGTTTCAAGGTGACACGTTTCGGTTTCACGGTTGAGATACGCGTGCAAAATGATCGGACAAATACTCTGTCAAAGTTTTGCACGCCGTTCTTTTGTTCACTGATCCTAATGACGCTTACGGCGATATTGTGGCAAAACATTGCATCCCAATCATCATTATACTCGCGTAACGTTTCAATGTATCCAGCGTAATAATCCCAGCGCTAATTAACGGGATGGTTACGACAGCGAGATGGTTGTACGAATTTTTGTGCAGACGCGTGAGAAAGGATTCGCGTACGCGACAGCGATTAATTTCAAGGGTAGCCGCGCAATTATGAGATGATGACATCAGAATTTCTGTGCATTTCTGTAACGCAACAAATGCTGCTCACCCGTCGCCATTGCGTAATCGCTCACTCGATCGAGTATTCGCGCGGTTCTTTGTACGGCCAGGTAGAACATTTCGATATCGCCGGGATATTTGTTGCTTTTCAATTTCTGCTTGTAATTAGAATACGGTGGCCGGGTGTGTCTGAACATGGTAAGTCGAGTACACCTACGCATCTCCACATTGCATTCTACATGAAGAAAATATGAAACTAAAAAAATTACATTTTTCTATATCTTGGCATGTATGCTATTATTATAACGAGCATTACATGTTTTACAAAAGAATTGTAATTATTTACCTAAATATTGTAATAAAATATATAATTGATTGTCAATTTTTATATATGTAATAAATACTTATTGTATCGTTACGTTTCAGTTTTACAACAAAATATTACAAATAGAAATGTATTTTAATTATATTTATAATATATTTTCTTCGTCTATATGTACATGTGCGAGGAATTAGTATTAGTTAGCGAGGAATGATTTTTGCGATTTCGAAATTATGAGACACTATTGCGTATCTTGTTTCATTCCTCTTCTTTCCGTCGATATGATGAAATAAATTTTTTTTTTCCCCCAGTAAAACGCGAGCATAGAAACTTAGAGAATCGCGATCGTATGCAATCACCAAGATCGAGATTAAATATCGTATTACTTACTTTCGTATAGGACTACTTTTTATTTCGAAATTGGTGTAATGCTAAAAGGATATGAATAAAAAATTAAAAAAATTGCAACAAGAGATTCTAATCTCACTCCAGCTCTCGGAATTTCATAAACATTTCACATTGAGTTTGTATTAGTTTCCACTTTGGAAATTGAATAAAACTTTTTCACTTTAGAAAAAATTATTGACGAAATAAAAAAAATAAGATTTATTCGCCCTGAACTATTATTTAAATATCGTAACTTCGATCCTTCGAACGCGTCTGTTGAATCCGATGAGATATGAAGATGACGATGACGATGACGGCCAGGTGGCCGGAGCGTTTCTATTTAGGTGCTCAGCAATAGGAAAACGTCGATTCGACAAAACTACAGGAACCGGTTTCAAACGATCCTGTTGATCGATTAATGGAGACTTTTTCTTCGCATTGGCATCAGGCGATTTATACGGCGCACTCGTGTTGCTGGTAGTCTTAAAGCCGTCACGTTACCGAACACCTCCGCTATTCTTCTACACGGATGGTTGAGCGCGGCGAATCGCGATTAGGTGCGCGAGAGCTGCGCCACGCGCAACGCGAAATCCGATAATCGAACATTTTTGCAACAGCAAACTGTAGACAAGTGGCAAATGCCAGAACCGCTATACATTTTCATAGCAATCTTTATTTCGAATTTGCATTATTTTGCGTATAATACAGATGGCTCGATATAACGTTACCACGCGAGAACATCCGTATTGACGTTATGTCGCGAGCACGCTAACGTAACGACGCGGAAAGACGGAAATTTCCATGGTCTGAGCGTGGCTCGGGCAAGCGAGGCTTAGGTACCGTGATATGGCAAAGTAAAACTATAAAAAAGTATACCGCGTGTAACAAGGTGTCCGATGGTATAATGCATGTGCTCGCGTTGTCTTCTAATTTACTGTACGACGGTCTCGAGAATTAAACGATAGCATATGACGCCGTAATTTTGCTAGAACATAATATTTAATTTCGCATTAGTTTAATTGATGTCACTCTTTGATAAGAATATTAACCATTAATTAAAACGGGATTAATACAGTTACAATACACTGAAAAAAATATACTAAATTTTGATAAATATTTATTTGAATAGTGCCAATTAAACATTTACTTACAATAATATGCGTGTAAATAGATATTTACACGCAGTAAAAAGAAATTAAGTAAAGAAAAACGCGATTCTTCTACTAAATAAATACATCTTTATACTTAATAAATATTTAGTTGACACTATTTAAACAAATGATTTGTTAAAATTTATATTTTTTTAGTGTACGATAATTCGAAATATCAAGGCATTATGAAGTTTGCAGAATAATAAACATTTATTTCTATTTAGTGCAAGATTGTTGGACTTTCCTTTCACAAGAGTTATTAATATTAAATAAAAGTACCGGCTTCATGGTCGATTAAAAAATGCTCAACGGGCAAAATGACCATTAAAGGGACAGATTCGAATGCCGGGGAGATGTCAAATCTCATTATAACCTTTTTCCAGTTGACCGTAAAATTTAGTTTAGCATGTTATTCTGTCGGACCCTCCAATTACATTGTATAGCAACTCGCGAGTGAACAAAGACAAAGTACAAACGTGCACGGTGCATTTTTCGGTGGTGTAGCACTACGGGCTACCATATTTTTGTGCGCTACGACCAATACCAAACGGGAGAGGGTTTGTATCGCGGCCTCGGATCTTCGCCGATAAAAAGCCCGCTTTTCTCCGTAAATTAAAGGCCCGCGGCTACTTTCGGTGGCGGATGTGACGTTGCAGCCTTCGGAAGTGGCCCTTTTTGTCGAAGCTACAATTCGGACTCGCGTTCGGCCACTTAATGACCGGTAGGCTGTCCCTTGTTCATATATTCAGGGGGATGATGCGGTTCAAGAATGTGTGAAACGTATTATTCAAAATATACGATGTTATTTTGGTTACATTACTTTCTTACAAAAGTGTTAGGATTCAAACATTAGTCACGAATATCGAAAAGTTTAATATATACTAAAAATTAAGAATCTACATTATTTTAGCAAAATATACGCAATTTTTGCATAAAAGAAAGAAAGAAATGATGATAGAGAAAGAAGTGATGTCGAATGGAGCATCATATATGGCGCAATTACTCTACGTCTACCAAAGAATCGATGACAAAAAGCTATCCGAGTAATGACCTTCTCTTTGCACGATAATGATCCTCCGATAATTCGGGACACATGTAAGAAGAAGCGACTCGTTGGAAAGGTTATAATGACGGTGTAACGAAACGCGGATCCCGAGAAGCATGTTTCGCCCGTTCTCCCTTCCACCGTTCGTTCTTCGTGTGCACCTTGAAAGAGAACGAATGAGACGGCGGTTTCTTCGCGGTCTCGAGTTTTAACAGGCGTGCAGCCCCGTTTGCGAAAACGACGACGACGTTAACGGGGATTGTTGGGTCCTCGTTAAATGCCAAATATATGTAAGAAATCGCGACATGGACAGCTCGAATCTGCATATAAAATCGCAAATTGCGGTATATATAATATTTTATAATTTAAAAGATTATACATATATAAAGTGTCACTCGCGGCTTTTCTCTTAGTCTCTTTCTCTCTCTTTTTTGTTTAAGCACGGAGTAACATTTGAATTATAATTTTTGATAATATCTTATAAGAGAATACTCTCTCTTTATAAGACATTTTGTGTATATATGGTACTTATTCGAATACTTTCTCGAAATTAATTTTAATATGATTCGAGGGCTTTCATCGCCCGGCGAATTTCACCGCGAAGAAAACACATCGTTCTTCAGCGATCTCGCGATGAGAAGCAGAAAACTCCAAGCCGAAGCCAACTGTCGTTTGCCGGTGGTTACGTCGCATAACTTTCCGCTTTGACGTCGCGTATCATTCGCGATTCCGCGCGGAATTCCGCGTATATACCTGAGTTTCGCATAATTCGAAAGAAGTATCGGAACGTGCAGATAATATACGCAGAATGACGAGGAAATGTCCGCGGCCATGTAATTCATCATGTCGCCCGGTTGTCGATTGTGACAACTCTATTCAGCGAAACATATGGCACGATCATTATAATATGTATGTATTTAGAGAACTGAGAAGTTAGTACTATAGTAGGGTTAGTACAATGATGAAATAAACAAAAATGATACAAATAATTACGTGATATATATGTAATATTATCGATTGATCTCGGTTTTCATCATTGCATCCGAGTTCCCGTTATGACATTGTTCGCTGACATCCGGTAACAGATATACCGAACTGCGTAGCATTATGCTCTGACAATCGGTCAATTCGTTCTTCCTTTAGAAAGTCCTTCCGACAGAGAACGCATTGTTCCCGGATATACCATTACGGCCAATCGCAATCTCACGCTGCCATCGAGCCAGCCACTTCCTCACAGTATTCGTGATACAGTACTTTATTAAATTTGATTACGGTCATCATCGCCGTCTTATAGTCGAGCCATTAGCGGTCGGGGCATGTCGCCTAATATGCCACTCGGCATAGCACGAAGATTTATATGCGCCCGGTCGCGGCGCGACGTATATAATAATTAGGATTCGCGAAAAGGGGGAGAGAAAAAGAAGAGAGAGAGAGAGAGAGAGAAAAGTGGGAGAAATGAGGACGCTGGACGAGCAATTGACTGTTCTCTTACGCGTTTTACTGCATATAGCGCACGATGGCAGGAAAGGTTGGCAACGTGGGTCGACTCTTGCGGCCATGCGGTTAATTATGCCTTACTAACCAGCCGGAGGTGAGGCCCCCATCTGGGTCCTGGGGCAGAGGCCTCAGAGGCCCCAAAGGCAACCACGGGCACGATGGCACGACGATAATCGCAAATTGGATTATAATTTGCGGGAGATAAGTCACGCTCGTCACCTCGACTGCGAAATGGTCGAGGGTGTCGTATAGGGGGAAGGCCCGTAGAAAGAAACCGCCAGTCTTCTCGAGAATCGCAGCGGTTCTCCTCCTCCTCGTCCTCCTCCTCCTCGTCCTCCTTCTCCTCCTCCTCCTTCTCCTCCTCCTCCTCCTCCTCCTCCTCCTCCTCCTCCTCCTCCTCCTCCTCCTCTTCCTCCTCCCCCGTTCTTCTTCTTGTCTTGTCTCTTCGTCGTTCTCGCCACCCTCTTCGTCAATTATTTAGTAATTGAATGCGAAGAAGCCGAGAGTCATCGTTTAAATTATCATTCTTGGCGAGCCACCGGCGGGCTTATTGTTTATCGCCATAGTGGGGCCGTTGGAATGAGGAAAGGAAGGGCCCCGGAGATCATCCCCCGTTTCTCCCTGTCTCGTTTGTCAACTGTCCACCGCGATGTGTTCCAATTGTTTTTTTTTCCTCTTGTTTTTTTTTCTACGAGGGTAGATGCTTTGCGGAAGACCGGACTCCCCGTGATACGCTGACCGGAAATTCTGATTAAACAGGACGATGAAATTACGGTTTCATCAGCGTCACACTGATGTTGCGTGATGTGCCCATCATACTTTGCATAGAAATTTTTCGAGAGAACATATGCGTAAAATATTAGTACGAAGACAAACGACGTCGATTATGTAGTTAGAAATTTTCAACTACGTTGAACGAATGGAACCGAGTTCATTTTGCCCTCGTCAATTTATACCGGTGTTAATTAATATATCGATCAAGATATATTGGGGATACACTGTCGAGGTGGTGACTTGGTCGTCTCACCTTGACGGCGGAAGAACCACGTCGTCACCACGAATCGAAACCGAAGAGCACGACTTGCTGCGCGCGCTGATTCTTATCCGACTAATAAATAGCCCGGGACATGACTACAATGTTTCGTGACAAGTTAATCACGTGGCGTAGGACCAATCCACGTGAGTGGAATAAGTGGAAGAGGGAGTGAGCTGTGAGAATGACCGCGGGGTTGCGCGATGGATGAATCCACAGAAACCGCACATATTTATGTAAATACGCGCGAACCGTCTATTCTGTGTGTCTGTACCTCTTCTAACGCTCTTTGTTTTACAAATACGGCACTCGCCGACTGCCGACACCGTGCATCGTTCACCGCGGCCATCTTTGTTTGTGATGACTCGGCGACTAGTTGTGCCGGCAACCACGTCGATCATCAGCCCCTGATTGGCATACGATTAACATTAATCATGTGGGCCGTGCCCCGATTCGATACGGAATAACTTTCAGCCGGTATTACCGTTAATATATTTAAAGTGCACAGGATTACAATATCTCCGGCAATTAGTGCACACGTAAGCAATCTGCATCTCGTTGACAGACGAGGGGATGGTGAGAGTGTATTTCGATCGAAGAAAACTGGATCAGAGAGAACACTAGCTTTCCAAATTAATTATTCATTCTTATAAAAAATATACAGCATATAAATTAAATAGATATATAAAATGTATGTGTAAAATCTATCAATTATATAAAAATTCGATGATTCTTATAATTTCTATAACAAAAAGAGAAACGTATCATTAGAATCATCTCTACTTAATCCAAACATTTCTTTACATTCCATTCAGCAACATCTCTGTTTTTATACTTGTCTATGTGTATTTATCAATTAGCGTTACCATAAGACTGCTTTTTATTAGTCGGAGTCGCGGGAACGTGTGTGACGAGGTCGCTCCAGCGCTTAAAGCTTAAAACTATCCTCTTACTCGATCACACACCCCACCCACGCTGTGCCCCACGTAGATCCCAGGTTATATTTGTATTCCTTGATGCTTCAGCCACGGCACGGGGTTGGATTAGCGCAAATGGTAATCCCGTAGGCAAAGCGCGGCATTACACGCGGTAGCTACGGTGTGTTTTTACAACGGGGACACGTTAACGCCCCGCGTCACTTGTTTCGTGTTTGCTCGCTCGTTTGATCTTTAAGCGCGCTTCATTTGACGCTTATTTGCCTTGCGACAGCGGCGCGTGTGCCCCATCTCGCGTCGCTACTCTACGTCCGCGAGTAGCAACACGCTGGCCTCTGAGTCTGAGATTTCTCAGCTCGTTTGCTGGAGGGAACTGGGAAAGGGAACGGTGAAAGAGGAAAAGTCGAAGGGACTGATTCCGATTATATACAACGAGCTCCTTGTGCTCCTTGTGCTCCGCAAGTCGAGCATATTTCATTCGTATACCTTCATTGTTTCGACATTTTATTCTTTTAATGTGCGATTGAAGATATTTAGATATTAAACAAAAATGTGAAGAATTTGGAAAAATGTCCGTAGAATGGAATACGACCCATAGAAATTCAGACATATAGTATAGTGTAGTTGTGACATTTTATGCGCTCCGATATATCTCCCGCCATATGGCCATCGTTCAATAAGTTCCTTTTAATTTGATCAAGTGTCAAGATATTCAACACTGCACCACTGCCATTCTCGTCAATCCAGCGCATATTGAGAAATTACCATATTTCCGCACCACGTAACGCTCAAAGTGTGCCATTCAATTTTTGGCGAGACACTCTTTGCAAAGGAAAACTGATCATCTCAAGATGTGTCTGTGTGTACATTTGTGTATGTGTACGCGCGCGCGAGTGACGATTAATTCTTCCGTAACTTGCCGCCGTCAGAAGGCGCGGATGTGAAAAATTTCGGACGGCCGGTAATGAGGCGCGTTCACAAAAGGACCGCGTTCACGTCGGACGGCCACTGTCATTTGTTCTTGGATCCATGGTCATTTATCTGAACGCGGGCCCTGGGCTCGGCTTTTGTTGCACACCGTCAAAACAGCATCGCGCAGCATTAACGACTCTCGTCCCTCGCGCACCACCCTCTACATGAACAGGGAGGTGGATCGGCATCACGGTGTGTCGGTCTGTAATGACATATTCTTTGACAAATTTGGAGCCGATAGACACCCACGTTGCGTGACTCCCGCAATAGTCGATCGTCGCTCATCGAAATTGTCTCAAGAATGATCACGCATTGATATGAAAGATTATCACAATAGAGATATTCGTGAACTCATCGTTTATTCAACTGATTATTTATCGATCTTATCCTGAAAAAAGAATGTAACGAAAATAGATAATAATCTCTATAGTTATTACAGCCGATTCATGTTCTAACACATCGATCGAAAATAATTGATATGCGATTAGATGGAGCAAAATCGCGCGAGATACTAGAGAAATGTTAGCGCTTAAAGGTCATTGATAGATTAACGTGTGGCTTTATGTAATCTATTAAACGTTATGTGCGTATTGATTGCATATTAGCACGTTATCGATAACATTGTTACGTGTCATTAAAAATTTATACAATCAATGTGTATGCGCGCGTGTATGTTACGTACACGTGTTTGCCATTGGGTATCCAGAATTAACAGTTCGTGCAAACAGGAATATATTAATCGCGCTTACTTATTAATATGATATTACGCGAAATTATATCGTCGTAACTCATTCCGCGTAGTGATTTGTGTAGCGTCTAATGCATGATAATTATCGACCGTAGCTCTCCGCGCAATAAAAAGTACACGCACGCTTCTAACAGCTAATAATCTATGAGAGTCGTTAAGAATTCAGATTATGTATCGCGGCTTCTACTCACCGTTTACAGGTATCCATGACAGTCGGTATATTAATCAAACTATTTTTCCAATAAAAGAGAGAGCAGGATATATCGTAGTTCAGTTCGCTGTTATACTTCCCGATGTTTTGAACGGGTTGTGGACTATATGGCTGATTATTATCTGCGTAACTAGATTTTAAACCAGTTTATTATTAACAACGATCATCCATTGCAGCCTTGAATACACATATTTCTGAGTATTTATAAGCTACTGAAATAAATATAAATTCTTAGTTACAAAGTCTAGCGTTGATATACTGAATATTTCATTTCATCACGTGGTAATTAGATCGAACAGTGTTTTTTATTTATAAAAATTGCTCTAAGTATTTATAATAATTTCAATTAATAATTCAGTAAATAAATAACGTGTAATAATATGCGGAATATGTAAAAGGTAGTCATAGACTGAATGATATGATGAATATGGGAACATCGTGGAATGAGATCGTTAAATAATTTTCTTTGTTAAAAAAAAATTGAAAATAAAAGTTTTGTTGTTAACGCATTTTCGTTTATAGTAAGTATTAAATAAATGAAAATATAAATAAAATGTACATTTTTTTAAAATAAAAATGCTGTATTATAAGATCCAGCTGAATTGAGAATCTCTGACTATCATATCAGGATATTCAAGTATAACCGATGATTTTCGGTTGACAATCATAGTGGCACCACCCACCGAGACAGCCGCGGGTATTATTAGCATCCCGAGACAATTGACCGCCGTGGGTCACGACAGTACGAGAAACCTGCTGAATTTATCGTAATTTTATGTATGGCACAATCAGCGGGCTCAGTGGCGGATAAAAAGGAAAGCGAAGCGGCAATGATTTACTGCCTTTTAAGAACGCTACCATAGAGGCGATGCTGGACCACAGCAGTGGAGGTTACGCGTTTCCAACGCAGCGCATTGAAAGCGATACCTTGGGATGCATTCTTAAAACAGACATCATTTGGAGGCGCAGTGGAGAGGCTTACGAAACCGGTTTCGTATTTAGTCCAGCGATGCGTTTTTGATGACTCATATTAATTTGTTATTTATAACAATACAAAGGTATATCACGGTGATGATACTCATGCGGTGTTGTTATAGAATCTAAACTTAATAATTATTATATATGCAGACCAAATGCGAAACTGTGTTATTTTTCAATTTTCGAGACGACCGCGTGATAATTACCGTTCTAGTTGCAAACTGATAAAGTTAATAAGCGGCGACATTGCATAGTGGCGCGTTGGTATGATTAACCGTTGTTATCCGCGCGAGATGTGTGTACTTTGGAGCAAATGGAAACTCGACGGGTGTTATTAAGACATTGATCGTCGGAACGATTATAGCTACCTAACTTTCATACTCGTAGGTACTCTCGACAGCCCGCGGCGAGCAAGTAAGCGAGCGAACGCGACGCCGCGACCGCGATGAGCGAATTAGGTGCCTTAAAGAGCGCTGATTGCCTCACTGTGAGATCGATGCGAGATTTTCTAAGACCATTACTGTAGCGTACGGTGTACATCACGGCATGGCATCGGAGGCTTTGTTTTTGTGGGGGCAAGTAAGATGAATGACGAGAGGATTAATCGTCTCGACCGAGGCGGGGACGGCAGAAACCGTGGCTCTAAAACTGTAAGTGTTGCTTCGCGAGCATGTAACTGGTAATCGGTTGCGCACGTAGTTAAGTAATTTATGCGTCATGCAATCACGGATCTGCTACGGATTGAGTACGGCAGTGAAAAAAAACCGAGAAGCTTGATCTACGAGATTTACTACCTCTTGTACTCGGTCTGGTGAAGATATGAAAGCTCTCTCTCTCTCTCT
>NW_012130079.1:1411227-1414391 GCF_000143395.1 Atta cephalotes
ACGTACGTAGTACGTACGTACGTAGTAGTAGTAGTAGTAGTAGTAGTAGTAGTAGTAGTAGTAGTAGTAGAGAGAGAGAGAGAGAGAGAGAGAGGAAGGGAGAGAGAGGGAGAGGTCCCCAAGGCGGGACGAATGAGATATGTGGTAGGCGGGAAAAAACAAAGCGCTCTCTTGGAGGACCACCGTGGAATCGAGTGTTACTTGTCTTCGCCGCCGCATCGAGCGTCCCCGCGGGCGTACTTGGAGTGCGCCGGTCGAGGGGGGGTGAAACGGTCAAATCGATACAGTGTTTTGTTTTAAGTGACGCTAAAAGGGTCTGACGAGACAAAACATCGGGGACACCCCCCTCGTCGATGTCGTGCTGTCGGTGAAATTTCCGTGGCGCGCCATCTTGCCATTTGTCCGCTATCTCCGCAGGGTGTTTGCGCTTAGACAAATTGCATCGAACCCTCGTTTCTTATGCCGGAAGACAGAAACGTAACATTCCTAAACGCGTGTTTCCCAAAAGAGACAATTATGACTCCGATATTATCGCTCGGGGATTTGTATTGGATTAATGAAATTACGTGAATTACGTGGGATTTTGCAAATGCGTGAGAGCGAATGCGGCTTGTAACAGGCGATGTAAAAGGCCAATTGAAATCAACAGTATTTACGTAACGATAACAATTTTCATGAAGGAAGGAAGGAAAAAAAAGAATGCAACCACGTTTGAACGTCGTACAATATTTTCCAAACGAGCGGCCGTCATTTGGAAAACACAAAGTACCAACAGCGGTCTCTCTGTTAATAAATATGCGCGGTTTTGCGAAGCGTTCGCCGGAGACCTGTACGGGGCGCGTCGCTCCGCGTTTCCTCCCCGGACCCGGACAGCCGAGCGGACGCATTACATCGTTGATAAGTTTTTTCAATTCGCGAACGTTAAAAAACAAACGCGTTGCCTTCGGTGCCGGTTGGTCGCGCGGGCGGTCGATCAAAGCGCCGGCATTGTGACGAGAAACACGAATTCCTGGTCTGGAAACGAGTGTTTTAACAACGCCAACTCCCCCTCTGTCTCCCTGCATACTCCCTCCCCCCTCGTAGCTCCGCTCGTGTCGCTGTTCCCCAACTCACCACCCCCCTCTCGGTGCCCGGGCACGGCTCTCAAAATCTATTTTCATCGGCGGACAGATGTAACTTCGCTCTCTCGTGGCAGCGACGCGTGCATCGATCGTCAGATGTCTCTCACCCACCTCCCCTGCATACGCTCTCTCTTCAATCTGCAGTCAATTGTTTCCAGCTAAACTGTTTGCCTTTCAGTCGGCACCCTTTTGCTGCGCAGTGCCGTCTATTTGCCCCGTTAAATGCGGCGTGCTTTCGAGACGCACCGAATTTTCGACGCGAGACGTCGAGACGTTGGATCGCATCGTGGAGACTTGATGAAAGAGAGAAAGTCGAAAGGGGTGCGAGAGAGAGAGAGAGAGAGAGAGAGAAAGCCTTACTTGATTCGTGCACGGTATAATGATCCAATAATTGATATCGCGATTAGATGTCGGATAGTTGGAACGCGTAATTTCCGTCGCAACATCTGTGTCTGAATGAAAGACAATCTATTTTATATAAAATTGTTATTTGTCCAAGAGTAATATGGATCGTTTGCAATATGGGTAGACATATAACAGATAATGTTCTCAGCCAGCCGGGATGATTCGTCTTGCTAATATTAAAAAACTGCCTATCCTTTCGGCCTCGGTCGTCGCCAAGACGATTAGGTTGTCGCGCGGGATTCGATTACGACCGGATCTCGTCCCGGCGAGTTTAGTTTATTTTTACGCCATCGAGTACGCGCTTCTCTCTCTCTCTTTCTCTCTCTCTCTCTCTCTCTCTCTCTCTCTTTTTCTTTAGTCGCAATCACGGACACGATGAAATTAAGACGCCACCGCGTCTTATAGGTTTTCAATTCGAAAACAATTAATCACCACCGCCTCCCGCGCGCCCATACCTTATCCGGTAACGGCTTAATTATAAAACAATCATACTCGGTCGGGGTACCGGTACGCGTAAAAGGCGATCGAGCGCCCTCCGTGGAATATGTGCTAAATCATCTACAGGTCGTTTGTTAGCAGGTATCGGGACCTTTTCCTGGTATAACTACCCACCGTGAGTGCACGAAATGAGAGACGATACCTTTCCGACGATACACCGACAGGGTAATCTGCTCTTGTCTCTCTCCCAATTCACTTCAACGAGTCTATAAAGTCACATGGACGTATCTTCTAAGTGAATAAATCGTGAGAATTTTATTAATTTGATCTTTGATTATAATTAATATAAGTTTCTGGCATTAGATATATAACACATGTTATAAAGAATTTTGCAATGGTGAGGATTTTGCGTATAATATTATATATTTTGTTAAAATTGTTTTAAATATTTTACTTAAATATATAATAAATATTTGTTAGGCTATCGAGATTAAAACGCGTTAGTAGATACAAAATTATTTTGAGCAGGTCGTTGCTCCTCTCTGAAAATGTTCACGTGAAAACGATCCATTTTTATGTATTCTCGTACAATGACTCTTTCAATCGGCTTAAAAAGTGGCGATCCTGCACGAAAGTGAGCGAAAGGCGGGACGCAGTTTGTCGGAGGGGAAGAGGGAGGGGGGGGAGGGCATCGAAAAATATCGGCCGATCAGTCGATTCGGTGGTGCATTCTTCCCAAAGGTGGCCTGATGATCAGAACGATCGATATCTCCTGTCAATCTCCTCCTTTCATTTCTTTTACCCCAAAAACTTCTTCCCTCCTCCCGTTCGTCGTGCTCGCTTCGTCGTGGCTTCATTCATGCTCCAGGAATTCCTTCTGTTTACGAGTTCCCGAAGATCGCGGGCCTCCCTGGCCGCTAACCGTCTCGTGGTCAGATTGTCAGTCGCTTAATTAACCGTGAAACGAGCGTGGGGTAGCCGGACACCATAGACGGGACCGCAGGATGGTAGGACATTCGATACACCCTCCGAACTCTCGTGCAAGAGCAACCTTGCTGGAAGAACGTTGGACAAGAAAGAGAGAGAGAGAGAGAGAGAGAGAGAGAGAAGAGAGAGAGAGAGAGAGAGAGAGAGAGAGAGAGAGAGAGAGAGAGAGAGAGAGAGAGAGAGAGAGAGTAGAGTAGGTAGTAGTAGTAGTAG
>NW_012130079.1:1417473-1419252 GCF_000143395.1 Atta cephalotes
CACTCCTCCTTCCTCGTACGAACCTCTTTCTTTCTTTCTCTCTCTCTCTCTCTCTCTCTCTCTCTCTCTCTCTCTCTCTCTCTTCTTTCTATCTTCGACCGCATCACTTCCTTTTCGTTTCTCCCTGTTTCCTCCTGAGTTCCTCAGCAGTCCGCCTCGATGCGATCCTTCTTTTCAACGCGCATAATACGCTCCTTTAGCCCCCTAATGAGCGGCAATTACTGTGTCTCTACGACTAACGATCAGTGACGATCGATGATCCCTCTCTCGCGCGGAGGGCCCCCGCGTGCACGCCCTCCGTGAACTAGCGACCATTTGTTCGGGAACGAAACAAAGCCGAGCTGGTAACGCGCGATAACACTCCGTTGGTGGAGGGATCGATAAAGTTGCAGTGCAGCATCTTTCTCCCTTCTTCTCCCTGTCTCTCTCTCTCTCTCTCTCTCTCTCTCTCTCTCTCTCTCACTCTCCTCTCCGCACGCGTGTTCCGTGTGTGGAAAATCGTTCTTGTATGTTCGTTGAAGAGACGCTCGAAGCCAGCGGAATATTAATGAAATGACGATTGATGCCAGCTAACCTCTATGTGTCTGCAATTACTCGTTAAATAGGAGGATGATTATTAGTAGGTAAGTCTTAAGACGTCTGACACTTAACGGCTGTACTTATTGGTACTCGTGGTATACAGACAGTGCGTTGGCTTCGACTGGACATTGTACAAATGTACTATCAAGTTTTATAAATATGATATAATTCTCTTTGAGAAAAACGTTTCTTTATATCTTGTAATGTCTGTCGGCGTGACATAGAATATTTCCACTTAATCTTATTGTTCTATCCAATCTTCTCATTAAAAGACAACATTGTATGCTTCTTCGTGTTGTAATTCACGATCGTTAAGCCGAGGAATATTGCGACGCCGAGAACATATTGCTACACTCGACCATAATTATGGCGGACTCATTTCGCCAGCCGAAGCATGAATGAGCACTCTCGATGAATGATCTCGCATTTACACGTTCAAGGCTGATCGAATTGTATCAACGAGACAATGGCTGGTTTCCGATTCATCCGAATGCAAATAATAATGTTTCGTTTGAATTTGAAATTCGCTTTCGTTCATACTGTCCGATCAGGAGAGCGTGATAAATCTCGATCGCTGATTCACAATTACAGTGCTCGCGTTTACGAGAACATCGATCGACTTCCCCCTCTTCTCTCCCCAATCGTTCAGATTAGCAGCCGTGGTAAAACGACAAAAATCCCGCGATAAAAACAAAATTTTATCGAAAACCTTCGGATGAATTCGACGATTCTATTCGCGTATAATGTTATTTTCGTGTTTCCGTCGAATGATCGTATACCTCAAATATAGATCTTCGTCACGTGAGCAGGCGTGATGAGAACGCCGCGTGTCACGCTGTTGTCAATCTCGCTCTCGCTAGAAGCGGACAAAAGATCGGTCTACAATTAGGAGCCTCCTTGACTGCCTTGACTGGAGTTGTGCTGAAGATACGAGGATCGGAAAGACCAAAGCGACGTTGTGTTTGCGTGAAGAGACGTGTCGGACTCACGTCACCGGGCGATTTCGTGTACGAATCGATATCAACGAATTAGTAGCTTGTGGTCCAATATCTCACCCTAATATTTCACCCCTAACTCTCCGTGGGGGCCGTACACATACTCATTTGCCGTGGCAAGTAAGTGCCCCCTCTTTCTCCCTTCCTCTATATATACACATATATATATATATATATATATATATATATATATATATATATATAT
>NW_012130079.1:1419332-1421159 GCF_000143395.1 Atta cephalotes
AGAGAGAGAGAGAGAGAATATGAGTGAGAGTGAAACGGGGTCGTTGGTTCTCTATGAGGTAGTCCTTGGAAAACATCGTAGGTAGATACGTGTACCTGGCTCTAACTAGGTAACCGGACACCCCGATCGCAGGCTGATGGAATTCTATATCGCACAGGTGGTAATGGTTACGCACGAAAGTGCCTCCAGTGACAAAATGAATGTTCTCCTATCTTACTATGCTAGAACGAATCGCGCGGGAACAACATAATTCTGTGCGCGCACCGTAACATTGTGTTCGATTAATTATTTCTCGAACCTTCCCTTTCGGCAAATGAAACATTCGATTTATGTGTGCGCTAATTTAAGATCACTATCTCGCTTATTACTAGTATGTATCGATATACTTTATCCAGTTAAAATGTTACATGTTCAATATAAAAGTGAATGAAGTAATCAACCGGTATCGATCACGTTTAATCAGTTTAATGTAACCATTTAAGGAATATCGCGCGATGTACAATTAGCTCTTGCACGTCATGCGATATCTCTTAAAATTACGGCTGATAATTCGCCGTAACGGTCATTAAAATTGCAACTAGTAATTCACTAACGGTCATTAAAAATCTGTATTGTGCAAGTAGTTACATCAACGATGCTAATTGAACCGTAATTTCATTCGACGCATACCGACAATTCGTCGCGTATTCGATTTGTGCGTTTTGCATTACGCGCGCTCGTTATAACGATGCCGATCGTTCCGTATGCGTTTATTAGATTATTAAGGATCGAGCAGGTGGTGCGTAAAGGAGACGAGTCGCGGCGCGAATCAGACTCGCGTAGATCAATCTCGAATGTGAAGTCTGTGGGTGATAAATCTCATGTAGATCGATATGCGTGCGTGCGCGATATCGTTAATTATCCGTCAGGGCCGCGTTGTTACGGGATGCGTGTAATGAGCGGTGTCAGGTGATCGAGGCTTCGTTTGAGAGCGTATCGGTTGGCACCGAGGTCACGCCAGCGTGAGCCATCTTCGCGCGTCAACACCTTCCTGAGAACGCGCATCACATTGTAATCACCGCGTGTGATGTATCACGCTACATTAGATGTCCGTCAACGTTATCGTGCTTCTTTTTCTCGTGATCCATGCCGCGAGCGCGTATACAGCCGAGATACCCTAGATCGACAGTCGACAGTGAAATATGCGCGACGGTTGAGATGAAATTTTCACGACAGAGTCGATCTCGTCTTGCGTACAGAACGCATTCTCATTCGTTGAATTCTTTTTTCACACGACGACATTGAATCTTACAATTGATTGAATGAACATTGTTTCTACGGAATTTTAATTTAGAGCTTATATTAATTAAATCGGTAACGTTTAATGCAAATCTGATCTTGGTCGATCAAATCTAACGGCCGTAATAATAACCATACGTAATAATAACCAACGTCATTGTGAGAGAAGCTGCAGATGCGGCGCGATGTTTAGCGCCTGTATGTGAAACGGGAAGAGACACGCAACCGCGCATTAACTCGGCACCGCGAGAGGGATAGGGCGCGCTCACGATGGCATCTCATCGCAATATTTCATTCGGGTCCGGGAACAAAGCGTTGCGAGAGGAGTATCGATTACCTCATGAGCCTCTATGAAAAGAGTACTCCACGAATACTCTTTTCAACACCTTCAACAATCCCTCCTTCCTGACGGAAACCCTCTTTTCTTTCTTTGCTCTCTCTCTCTCTCTCNTNNNCTNTNTGTNCTCTNCTCGTCTCTNTCTCGTATAGTCTCGTATCTAGTNTAGTATGACTCTGTNTCGCTATTAGTGTGTACGTGAGTCTAGTTGT
>NW_012130079.1:1424659-1436123 GCF_000143395.1 Atta cephalotes
CGTCGTCGTCGTCGTTCGTTCGTCGTCTCTCTCTCTCTCTCTCTCTCTCTCTCTCTCTCTCTCTCTCTCTCTCTCTCGATGAATCGCGTGTTCCCTGCTCTTTGGTTATTATCGTCGTTAATTCGCCGACCAATACTCCTCAGGCCTGGTGCCTCTCGATGACGAGCGCTGCTTTTCAGTAGGATCATCATCGATTCGATTACTAACGACACACATAGAGCGACCACGCCGACGGGATAATTAATTGATTACACCGTACACGAAATCATTTTTTAATGCTGGCTAGCCCCCGTAATGTGGCTCGCACTCTGACATGTGTTAATTCTTTTTAATACATTCCGTATCCACTCCGCGTCGAATCGTGGTAATATTAAATTTACGCGTAACGTAACTTTGAAACTGACAGAAATCTAATAGACAGTGCTGGTGGCCTTAATGTTTCCCGTCTGAGACTCAAAGGTTAAGTTGATTTAATAAAAGTCTCAAATGGCGGAGGCAGCATTATTTATAGACACGACATATTCACGCGGCTTTGTCGCTGTGTTTTGTCGCGACGACCACGGGAAATCGAACGGTCCGCGAGAGCCTCTCGTTGCACCTCTCTCGCTTATGTAGGGATTATGATTTTTCTCTCTCGTAAAAATATCCCGTGCTGTAATTTTCTCACGCTGGCGCTTCCCGAAACGGGAGTTCCATCTGATTCGTCGTCGTACATCTGTTGTCCATCTGCGGGCGGACATTCCCGAAGACCTGCACGGCCACGGAACATTTTTCGCGGTGCGGAAGATTGCGCAACACGATGACATCCGCGTCTTTTTCCATATTCCTTTCTCGTTTAAGGTCATCAAGATAACGGCGGTACCACACTGAGTGACACTTGACCGTGACTCGAAGAAGAAGGTACCGGAAGGCATGTAGTAATGATTCGAAAGGACGTGCATCTCGCACACTGGGGAGACTTCACGCGACCATAAATCCTGCCGCCGTCTTTTCTGGACGCTGATTTAAGTTTTATGCAAAAATCTTCGCTTCCTCCAGGTGCCTACGAGAAATTATTTCCCGAGGCGACACGTTGTTTAACCAAACATCAATTCCCATGATAGAACGAATGGATAAATCTCTACGGTAATATTTTCTTTCTTAAGAGAAATACATACTTAATTTTCCGTGCCTTCTCCGAAAGAAAGATATGTGTTGAAAGATATGTGAAGTAAATAATATTTTATTTGAAAAGAGGAATCGTGCAAGCAGCAAGTGAAAGCGAATAATGATGTGATTCGCAGCGTCGTATTGCTACAAAGTACAAATCTCGTTAAACAAAAAAAATTCGCGTGTGTGGAAGCGTATCCCTTCCATCGTTCGTAATCATTCGAATGAGGAAAAAAAACAAAAAAAAAAGAGCGCAGTCGGGGTCTCGCCGTTCACAAAGGAAAGAAGTAACTGGCATCGCGAATCCTGATGGAAGAGAACAAGTCCAGAGGGTTGGGATGGAATGAAGGGAGGGAGTGATAGTGGTGTAGCGAGAGGTGGCAACGCAGACGGGATTCTGCGTGGAAACGCAAACAGCGCGGGTCTCTAATACACCGGGGACTTTATCAAAATCTGATAACTTCAGAGGCGAAGGCAACGTCGAAAGAGGAGAGTCGGGAACACGCTCGAGCTAAGCCACCCCCGAAAAGCTGGCAACGCGGAGGGTTGCCGAGGTGGTTATATTCTCTCCCTCTCCCCCTTATATCCTGCCTGGCCGTAGACGCCCCTTAGGAAGTCGAGTCTCGCGTTCAGGCTCCGAGTTCCCTTGGACGTAACGCAAACCAGTACGTCTGTATATTCACGCGAGGATTTCTGCGAGTATGTATCTCCGATTCCGAATATGTTTACGAGTTCCCGCTTAAACCCCCACGTTCTGCATAATTAATAGCAACGTGCGGTCTTACGAATGTACCGAAATTGATAACGAGATTTGCAACGTGAGCCTAATAAAGGAGAGCTAACTATTGAAAGAGTCATACTTTGAACGTTAACGCTGAAATGCATCCTTTAAACAGCGATTACTCATCGATCAGCGTCAGTTCGGTAATTGATCGCACTGGATGCGCTGCGATCTTCTTCAACTTGTATCTCCACTATCCGTGTTCTATCGCAAAACGCGACGGAACGCGCTCACCCTGCCGCGGCCATGCCGGGTGGAGCGGCACCAGCGGGAATGTACCCATTCCATTCTCTCGTCCCCGTAATATATAGCTCTTACATACACCCACACAAGGATATTTTCACACACGTAATCGTGTCGGCCTGGTATCCACACAGACACGCGAATATGCTACGTGCAAGCGCGGAGATTGCTCCGGGGCTTTCGGGGTTGAGCATATTGAATAACTCGCTCGCTGGACCGCGAAAATATACCGCGAGGCTGGCAGTATGCGGATCGACGTTTCTGAAAGGACCTTCTAGGATCCTCGGGGCGGGCACCGTATCCTGTCTACGTGTCTACCTAACCCATCCCGGGTCAGGACGACAACGACGACGACGACAAGTACGCAGTATAGTAGATTCGCCTTGGCTTCACCCCTATGTGTCAGAACTGAAAATGCACCACGGAAGGAATTTCGTTATGACGCGACGGGAGCTGCTACGTTCTTCGCGAGCGCCGACACGTGACGAAAATGAAACATTTGGGACGCGCATCTTGAGGATGCCCTTGCATTTCGCTCTCTCACCCCGAAACGCGACACAAACGACGACTTGGATGGTAATAATCCCAGAAGCGTGTTTAAATTGGCGATTACATTGACGTAAATCGACGCAGAGCTAACGCTGTGAGAAACGATCAGAAATATTTTATATAAATTTTTGTATTGCCAATTGAAATATAAAAACGACAGTATATGAAATTTTTGGTACGGAATGTACTTATTTACTAGGATTTTACAGTCTGATCGTTGGCGGATTTTATCAATCGGGAATTAAGCTCTTTACAATGCACGCAGGGTGCCCTCCTCGTCGATGTTGTTCAGAATTCATAATTCGCGAATAAAAAGGGAATTGCCTAAAAGAGTGGAAAGTACGGCTGATAGATGGAAAAATGATAAAAAAGCCGCTATTTTTTTGTGGATTACATTATTCAGCGTTTCGGAACTAACAACGATTGTAACAAACTGCGTTATCCAGTGATGCAAAATATCTCTTATGAATTTTTTAATGGTATGCTTTTTTCCGCGTCGCGGCTAATGAACGCTACCTGTACTCGGTGACCGAGTTATTAAATATTGGAAGCACGTAACAAAAAGCGCAAAAACCCATTTCGATATAAATATGAATTGGATGTGGAGAAAAATTACAGGGAAAAGTCCTCTATATAATGCTGGAGATAATTGAATAAAGCGTATAAATTTATCTAAAAATTATCCAAAATAAAAAATTATCACAGTTCGGTTTTTGCGCGCTCGCATGCAGACACAGTATTAATTCTGCATAATAGAAATGTTATAAATGATTAATTATGTTATATTTCCTGTAATTGTTTATTTATATTATTTCTCCATGATATGGTTAGTAATTAGTAATTGCCAATACTATTAATAATAAATAATATTAATTGTTAATAACAGACAATGATAAATGCGAACTAAGAATAATGCGAGGTGACATCAGCCCAATAGAGATTATAATAACAATCTCTATTTCTTAAATATTCTGAAACAATAACATATTATTCGCGGATTCTGTGTCGAATTCTGTACGCATGTTGATGTTTTCGAAAGGAGATGCAGGAACTTCGAAAGGCTTTCTATCTTCCTATGTCTATCTAGATGTACACAACTGAGAACTCTCCGTCCCGAGATTCGATGGATTACGTGCAGGAAAATGTGGCTCGGGGCCAGATACGGAATGTCATTACGTCGGGTAACGATAGGTACGTCGCAGCCATTGTTGGATTGCTTCAGTTGAACATAGAGCCGTGTGTGACTAGCATAAGCGATCTTTTCCTTTTTTTTTTAATCATTTTGCATTGTTTAAATAATAATGGTAAAACAGCGTACTGAATTTTGCCGCCATGTTAATATTAGATTTTCTTGAACTACACGCCTTTTGTTTCTTGTTCTAACAACAATAATAGAATTGAACATTCGAATATTGTTTCCTCGATTGTTGGTCAAATTAAATTAACATTTCAATGACATTCTCAAAAAAATTGTTTACATTTTATAATCGCTAGACATATATTTAAATGTTTTGAGGAATTATTTTATAAATTATTTTATAAATTCGCGTAAGAGATAACATTATCTTCCAACATAACAACGTTACATATGTATGTACATATGAAATATGCGTATAGCAGTATTTCTAGTTGCGCGATTTATCATTACATACAAAGAAATTCTGGCACAGTTTTCATTTGATCTTATCGCGTTGCATAATTTGAAAGAATTATGCAATATTATGTTCCGCTTAATAAATCTTGTGTTACGCATATTTTCTCGCGACGGCAAAGCAACAACTAAACACGAGAACACGATCTGTTTTATCGTCAATGACGTAACTACGATTCTATACTTACGGTGATTATGTGGCAGAGTTATATAAACATTTTCCTGCATTTTTCATAATCGCCGTGTGATCGCCATACGATGGTTTAGAGACAATGTACGTTTCGAACGTATAATCTTTACTCGCTGCGCGAGCTCATCAAGATCAATTAGAGCAGTATGGTCGAGCCATCGTCGTCCGTTAACGATATATCAATTACAGCGTTAGACGTAGGTAATGACTATTAATGACTTCATTCAGAGCGCAATAATTACATGATGTACGTCCGCGTACTTGGGGACAGATCTAGGTCGGCGCTATTTTCCACAAGAGGATGACAGTTTTATCGTTTCGGTTATCGACACATTCATCCTGATTTACGATTGAAATAACACACCAATAAAATAATGCGACATGAATTAGCATTTTAATCTACCAGAATATTGCGTGTTACTAGCAAGATCGTGCTTAGTTATTGATATGATATTTGATACATACTCAATGGGTCAAACATGTTTCTTAATAACTTTTTAATAATCGAACGATACAAATTGATTCTTGGGAACAAAAAATATCGAGAGCGATTTTAATTATTTTCAATTGCGTATACATTGACAATTTTTTTTATCATTTCGTTCGTTAGACGAATGCTTTTTATATCGATTTCTAGTTCTATGTAAAAAGACACTAGAAGAATACAGGTATTTTGCTTCTTTGACCTGAAAACTATCTAATTAACTTTCAATGTCATTTAGATGGTACATTAGATAAATATCTTTTTCCCGAGGTATAGAATCAAAAGTGCGATGCGTATTTGGTAATATCACACATGCAAGGTCGCGTGTTCGAGATGCGGAAAGTTGCCTAGGATTCCCTGGAAGCAATAGCAAAAATGTTCGGGTAGGTCTTCCAAGAACTCATAAATCACCGGGAGCAACATCCGGTGTTCGCGCGTGGAGACTACTCTAGGTTTCCTAACGAGAGGGAAGGAAGAGGTGCAGCTCATGGCATAGAAAACCCACCTCAAGTTTCCCTTTTATAGGCAAATAATGGCGGCGTCGGGCGATAAATAGCCGAACAATACGACAGACCGTTACCTGCTCGCAACGGAACTGCTCGTGTCGAATCAAATTGACAGGTGGTAATTCCCAACGAAGACTACTTCCGTTTTTCTATCGTCTACACATTGAGGCGATGATCCCCTAATAATGACCAGCCATGATTCAGAGATGGAATTTATCCCTTTTACCTCTCTTATATTACTTGGACGTATCATTTTCTTTTTTTTTGTGAAGGTGACGATATTTTGTTACACGATCCCTTGAATGTTAAATGTCCTCGTTAAACATCTTTATCTATCATCGCAGAATTGTGATCGATTGCTGAATCGAAGAAATATTCGAAAAAATAAATCAGAACCAAATATAGCCAGTAATGGGCCAGTAACCAGATTCCTAGTCAGTTATCAAAGCAAAAAATAAAGGCTGTAACAATTTTCTTGCTACAGCCTGCTTTATTTTTTTAGAATAAATTATGTATATTAGTATTAATGATTATGTGAATTGTTTTGAATAAAAGATTACTTTTTTCACACACTGTATTTTTTTTTGCCATAAATGTTGACCTACAGCAAGCTCATTTTGTCTCGAAACTTTTATTTTAAAAACATATAATTAATCTAAAGATATAATATTTCATATAACAAGAAGTAAAAAAGATATATATGCGAGATATCTCGTTCATTTTCTTGAAGACGAAGAGAGCAAGAATCTGAGACTGATTCTAATGTTATTTTAAAGCTATCGTGAACTTCAACATTCGAGTATATCGTCATATGAAAGGATAGAGAAAGAGAGAGTGAATGAGAGGGAGAGGAGAGGAGAGAGAGAGAGAGAGAGAGAGAGAGAGAGAGAGAGATGTCGAGCGAGAGCGCGATGTCAAAACACAATTTGAAAGACGTAATTCGAAAATCGTCGTTCGCCCGACGGCAGCGACCCTCCGTCGGACGTCAAAATGAAATTATGCGACCCTCCACAACGGGGACCTTGGGGCAGGCACAAAGGCTCGTTTGCCGAGGACACAGTACAACAATCTGTCTAAAGGGACCTAAACCACTAATCGTTTCGCGATTAACTTCCATTAAACGCTACTTAATGAACAAAACTTTCCTTCTACATCGTGACCAACCGCAGACGATCTCCAAGACGTTCTTATATGTGAATTAAGTTCTTCGTTTTAACTTCACTGAATACTCTGTTCGCGTGATATTTTAATAAAATGATTGCTTCGATAAGAAGATTTACGATAATCGACAAAATGTTTTCATAGTGTAACGTAAATCATTTATTAATATAGTATAATTTTACGAGTATTATATTGCGGTATTCGCGAAATGAATGATGGTACAACACAAACGATTTTTCAGTAAACTACACCAACGAAATATGTCTTCCATATGGATTCATTGTTTAGCCACGTGTTAGCCAGTGAAATGAAGGATACATTCTCTCTTCTGGAAATTTTTTAAATGTTTACTTTTTTAAATTGCAATCAGTTTTTGTTCTCAGTATTATTTAAGAATTCACACGTGCATATTTTAATATTAAATAATTATCGTGTGTTGCTATAATGATAATCCAGTACTTTCAGTATCGCGGATTCAACAATTCGTATTTGTTATTAATGAACCGACGCTCTCGTAAGAGTATGCGTTGTACGAATATTGATGAGAACTGTTTGTTGATTTAGTGCGTATTTAACGTCATTGAAGGAGATTTGAATGCGAATACCAGATATCGAGTGGCACATACGAAATATTTCATTGTTCCGAAAAGTAAATATATTCTATTAGTCTATTAAAGATAATATAAATACGTATAACATTTCACCGCATTTAGGTAAAACGTACTTCATTAGAACCCAATGTGTATTGATCTATTTATTCTGTGAAAAGAGAATTTTGCAATTTGAACGGGTTTAACCATTCGGAATTTGGCAAGCTATTTGACAGACTCGTGAAGAATGGAAGCGTGATTTTGATTCGAACGATTATCAATCCTCTCAGAAGTCTGTCCTTTTCAATCAAGGAAAAGACAGGAAAGAATACGATTAATTTTACGACACACCTGTTTTTCGCTGCAGCAGCGCGATCCCTCTGCCTCCTATTCTTGAACCAATTTCCAACTTGCGTCGGCGTGAGTCCCGTCGCGGCGGCCAGCTCCCTCTTCTTTCCTGGATTCGGATAAGGATCCTGGAGATACCATTCTCGGAGCAGCGATCTGGTTCTTTCTTTGAAGCAATGCGTCTTCTGTTCGCCATCCCAGATTGTTCTCGGCAATGGGAATTTCTTTCTTACGCGATACTTGTCCACGGGTCCCAGCGGCCGGCCGCGAAGTTTTTCAGCCTCCTGGTAATGTGCCTCTAGCCACATGGCTTGCAATTTACCGTGAGAGTCCTTGGTGAACTTATGCCTTTCAAGTATAGCGTAAAGCTCCCGATAATGTCCCGAGTGAAACGCCACAATGGCTCGCGCCCTGAGAACAGCCTCGCTCTGATTCAGTTCCTGAATATTGGGATGAGCGACCGGAAGGCTCCATAGGAACCTGGCCAGCCTCTCGATGTCGCCGCTTTCTTCTAAGGTCTCGCAAACCGTTGCCACTTGACTGACGGAGAAAGATAGAGTTGGCAAAGCAAGATAGGGACAAGGTACAAGCGGACCGTTCGCGTTTGGCGGCGTGGTCCCAGCGGCGGACATCTTCCCGAAACGGTGATCCTCTCGCGATACACCAATTTTGACTTAGCTTGTCTTCTTGGAGTATTAATGTCACCCGGACTTGTCGCGGTTCAGGAAACACGCGGCTCCGATTTATGCTTGCTCTTGGACCTTCTCATGATTCGTCAGAGTCACAGGCAGTATGTGCGTTCATTACAAATGGACGTGACGGTCACTGGATAATTATCCACTTCACTATTGACACTACCAAATTTCCAAGTTCGAATGTATAAACAAAATGTTATAACATCTGGAGAGAGAGGTTGTAATCTCTTATGAGGCGAGAGAATTGCCCGAAGAACGACCGCCTCTGTTTCCGCAGGTACTAAATTCTGAAAGCCCACATTGGCGATTCTCTCCCTCCCTTTTTATCTCTTTCTCTCTCGCGCGCGCACGTCGCGACACGTCACTGATTAATTTCGAAACAATTCTCGAGAAGCGGCACGTGACAACGTCTGAATTGGAGCAGATACGCGTTGTAAAGAGCTCCGATGCCCATTGAAGATCGCTGTCAGGTGGGTTCGCGCGACCGTTCTCCAGGTCGCTCAGGTAACACCCACTAGGCCAGGCGGCGCGCTGACGTTCTTCCACGTCGTGGGGATATCACGCGAGGCCGCTGTTGCCTGGATCGTATCGGATAGCAAACTGGTTTCGTTTACAAGCCGGCATCTCGGCACCGGCCCTACCCAGCATGATACGTTTGTACGCCCGTTGCAACCGGGCTGTCTCGCTGGCGCTCTAGACCTACCTCTACCTCTCTGTCTCGCTACTTCCACCACCGTCCGATCTTACCGTAGAGGTAGAAGCAAGAAAAGAGACGGCGATAGATAGCATCGGGGGGTCCAATGCACAGACCACGCCTACCAAGTACACCGGGATTGGCCGGATCCCATCCACGTAGCCATGGTAACCTTTCTTCGTCCTTCCGTTAGGCAGCATAGGGAGCTACGGTTGTGTCGGTTAATTATCCCTTCCACGTATAGCCGGGCCGGTTATATGATCCCCACCGTGAACGTTCTTCCACCACTATCATCGCCCGCGGGCATCTCTCACGCCTTCCCCTCTCTGACAGGCGGAAAGGAAGTGAGACGAAGAAAGAGAGACAGAGAGAGAGAGAGAGAGCGATCGATGTACCTTGCAAAATGTGGGACGGAGAGGTTGGTAGCTGTTCGCGATCGTAGAGGGGAGAAACGACATGATCCCATGAGCTGTTCCTGCCGCCGTGACGCCACTGCTGCTGTTGCTTCTGTTGCTGTGATCTCGCGACGAACTGTTTTCGACGTTGGACTCGGTACCCAAGTGATAGCTGGATAAGATTGATAGGCTGCCAACCATCCGCTCTCAGACTAGCACGTTTACGTATTTCGCTTACTTTTAGTTTATTCTTTAGTGTGAATTTCTCGATGTTTCGTTCACTGATTTTGCTCTTTCGTTATATTCAAACTGGTAGATATTTTATCTGACATCACTATGACTTCTTGTATGACGATTCACAGAGGACATTTCGTTATTACAAATTAACGAATTAATTATCAGAAACAATCCTCTATTTTTATCACTTCAGAAATGAGTTATAGTTTAAAAAATAAAAATATTTAATATTTTCGTATTGATCAGAAAGAGAATATTCAACTCTTTCAAAATGCAGCCTCGTTAAGAGCACGGCCATTGTTAAAGTATGACATTCAACTTTCGTATGAAGAAGCCTTATATTTATAATCGAGTAGATCTCATACCTCAGACAGAGCGGCGACAGAAGTTAGCGTATTGAAGAATCGAGGGCGCGCGACGGCGCCGAAGGCATCTCCGTTTTATCGAACGCGCAGCCATCACAGAAGTCTTAGTCCTGTAGTAGATATTCTGATTTTATTCTACTTCTCGTTTCAATGCAACCCAGCGAATTTCATTTTAAATCTACAATCCATATACGTGAATTCTAATAATTTGTTATATGTACGAACTGGTATGCAGAAAATCCACAGCTAGATCACAAATAAGAAAATTGTCCTAAAGTAGTTTAAAGGTTACCTGGAAACTTTTTTATAAGAAGTTTGAACTTTAAGAGCGTAACTGAGATTGTAATAACTTTTATCATAGAAACTTAAACTTATTTTTTAAATAAAAATTATATATAATTTTAAAAATATTCGTATTTAAAAAATTTAATATTTGGATCTTTTCAATTTATTAAAACGTTAAAATATATATATTCGTGCTCCTGTTATTCAAATTGAAAACGAGTACCATATAATATCTCTTGATGACACATTTCGGTGCGAATAATAATCACTTCAGGGTTTAATGTATCCACAAGCAACGAGCGCGATTGTTAAATCTCTTGATCGATTTGTAATAATGAAAAAGTAAACGTGGTTTCACCGTGGCGGATGACTCCTTCCGATTGCTCTCGTTTATGTTACCTCAACGACCGTTCCGTTACACGACCGGCAACCGACAACGACTGCGATTGGTCAGGGTTAAATCGGATTACGGGACGAGCGGGATTATCTCGAGTTTTTCGAAAGACACATCTATCCGTGATTATCGTAGTTCATGGGATGTGTTTTCGTATTTTCTCCCGTCACGATCCGTCATTCATCCGTCTATATTCGACGTATGTTGTTCCTAAACCTGTAGTATTTTAAAAAGACTTAATATTTATTTTAATACTGGCAATAACATTCTCCTATTATCTATTTTATCTGAAATTTCATTGAGACCACAGTTTATGTCTATTGAATTTATATTCTATTCTTTTTTTGTTATATATTTTTTTATTTTTGTTCTATTTTGTTGTGCATTTCACTAAAAAGTTTATTATTGTCTTTCATAAATTAATATTGTGAATGTTCTGAATAGATTTTTTCCTACTTCAGCATGCGTCTATTGCAAACATCGGTGTGATTGAAAATATTACGTGTGTCAACCACGCGGTTTTTTTTTTAAACTCGCATGTTACACTTATTCCATATTTAGAGAGTGCAGTTTATTTGCATGGTCATAACTACATATTGGTGGATCTATATCGCGAGTCATCAGTATAGTGTCGCGTTTCAGTAGAGATTTATCAACAATATTCGAAGTATCGAAAATTGTAACGCTGCGAAGGATCAGGTATGACATTTCGAGCAAATCTGAACTAAAATAATAATTATTGAACTT
>NW_012130079.1:1437452-1438924 GCF_000143395.1 Atta cephalotes
TATATATATATATATATATATATATATATATATATATATAGTTTTTTCTTGTGATGTAATTACCATAAAAAGTGATGCATCTTATAGATAGAAATTATAATTATGATATATTTTGCAGATTCCGAGTCGTTTAATTACTACATTGATTTATGTATAAAGTAAGCAATTATAATATCTGCAACTTTGTCTATTTCAAAATTCATTCTGAAAAAATATCCCATTTATCATAACCATGTTAGATTCTATACATTGCTTTATTTTTTCCTAGTTACTTATTATAGTTCAAATTTCGGAAAGCATGAAAATGTCTCTCGTGTAAATGAAAAGCAAAGAATTGAAAAATAAATCAGTTAAAAAATTTATAAGGGATATTATAAATAGATATATTTATGACATCACATGCAGGATGTTAGTAGATTCTTATAGACGAAGGATTATATCGGTAAAATGGAACATTGTTGGTAGCTATTATGTGCCACTGATGGTTTCTGTCTGCACATTGTTGTACAGACAATTGACGCTTGAAATTCTTCCCATTCATCTTTCACAGTCTTGTGCACTTTTATCTTAGAAAGCGTAGCATCGTAGACAAAAGTATTGCGTTTTACAATATTGT
This sequence comes from Atta cephalotes, assembly GCF_000143395.1. Taxonomy (NCBI): domain Eukaryota; kingdom Metazoa; phylum Arthropoda; class Insecta; order Hymenoptera; family Formicidae; genus Atta; species Atta cephalotes. The sequence continues at coordinate 1,438,069 of NW_012130079.1, forward strand.
TTTTAAGGATATATATATATATGTATTAAACTTATGTGTTAGTATTTGTTATACTGAAGATATAGAATCTATATAAAAGTTTGCGCAATTGAGATGTCAAGGTCTATGAGACCATGCATAATGTATAAATGTGATCGTGAAAGTGACCGAGACGCAGCAACAGCAACAGCAGCAGTAACGACGGACAACTCCGGCGCTTTAATAGTGTCATACCATTGAGTCTTTAACGATCTCTCGCCCGGTGTTCGCGCCCGGTGCGATTAATAAACGCGCAATGGATAGATACCGAAGGTCGTAAGCGTACACATGCCTACGGGATACGGACTCACCGATAATGGATTACGGTCTCGCACGGGATATAATAGAATATCGGACGCGGAATAGCTCACAGATAAATGTCGCGATAACGACAGGTAGGCCGCGGGTATTACACCGTTCCATCATCCATCCCACCCTCGATTACGCGGATCGATCTATCGCGTGTGGGGGTCGTTTGTTTGCCGACCCGGAGGTCTTCTCCCCAGAACAAATGATTTCATCGCATGGCAGCCATTTTCTCGCCGCGTTCTTTCGTTCATTCTGCCTTCCTCTATCGTACTCGTTTTTCTTCTTCACCGTAGCATCGTAGTACCGATTTTCACATGGCTCTAAGCGGAAATATTTGTCGGCTTTATGGGATGCGAGAGAGAAAAAGAGCGAAAGAGAGAGAGAGAGAGAGAGAGAGAGAGAGAGAGAGAGAGAGAGAGAGAGAGAGAGAGAGGTAGGTAGGTAGGTAGGTGGTAGGTAGGACGGTAGGAGGTACGGTACGGTTAGGTACGGTCGGTACTACGTAGTTACGTACGTACGTTACGTACGT
>NW_012130079.1:1438944-1458116 GCF_000143395.1 Atta cephalotes
GAGAGAGAGAGAGACGGTACTGTGGGTGGGTATTGTGGCGAGAGCAGACGAGGTTGTGCTTCCATTGAATTCCTCATCTGGCGGGGGCTATTACTTTCCGCGATGAGAACTGTCAAGAGGGAATCGTTACACGCCGGTAGATTAATCGCCGCCGGGAAACCGAGGAGAGGCGGTCGCGAACCCTTGTTCCTGTGCTCGTGGCACGTCTGTGTACGTGAACGCGCGTTTTACATGGCTTCGCGCTATCGTCGCTATACGTTATCGCCGCTGTCATCCAGCCGATTATGTCGCATCGACTGCATACGAGTTACGCCGTCGGAATGCAACTGCGCATTCTTGACTTTCCCAGCGGATTAGAAGCGCGGTTTTGCCATCTTTGAAAGCGATGAATGTCTCAAAATAACGCAACCAATTCACATCGCGACTGTTGTAACTTTACGTAGCACGCGCGAGTCGTACGGTAATTGCACGTCGGGTTATCAAAAAATTAAAAAGAAGCATATAATTGCTCCTCGACGTACACGTGCGTTTTACGGATAAACAGGATGAAGGAAGTTGCATAAATACCTTATAAATACCCTGTGGCAAGCACGGGGTCATTCGTCGAATCTTTTAAAATAATAATAGTATAAACATAATGGATTCATGTGTATGCATCAAGCGTTGATCTTATCTGTAAGATAAACTAATGCCTGCGTATTGCTCTAGCCTGCTGCACGTTACAACTATTACACTATTTTCAATACTATACGCTATTTAAATATTTTTGTTTTTTCTTATTTTTATTATTTGCTTTCCCAGCTGCTATTGAAGCTCGAACTCTCATTGCATTTCGTATATATACTTTTACATATTTACTTAACTCATTTGTCGTACTTATTTTAATATCTTCATTTAGTTGTAATTATCGTTTTATTCTAAATTATTATCCATTACATTCTTTTATTTAATTTTATTAATATATTTTTTATTTTTAGATTGCTCGGATGTACTGTTGCTTCCCGAAGACGTGGATCTTTTATTCCGTAAGTTTATACATATATTTCTTCTTTTATACTTTTAAAAAGGCTCCTCATAAATTCCATGAAATTTTTTCTGACTTTATTCTTCTGTTACTAGCACTAGTACTTGAAATCTACGATCTTTATGTAGTTTATCTTAAAAAATAAATGTTTCACTGTCTCTTCTTCTTTATCATTCTATATATTTGGAATAATGGGTTTCTTTCAGCATTTCAAGATTCATTATACTGTATAACTTGATTTTTCGCGTCACGGATTTAAGTATATCATTTTCTCCACTCGATGCACAATCCTTGATATACGTCAATTCCTTCGTGACGTCCCAATGTCGTCGAAGAATTGTGTACATACGTGCCGATCGATTTATCAATTGTCGATATTATGATAGCGAATGAACACGCAGATCACGGTGGAATTATTTATCGGTCTTCGCGGATAAACAGCTTACGGGTCGTAAAAATCACCAAGCTTTAGCATCGAGAGTGCAAATCGGTGGTGGAAGCAGGTCGATTTTATCGAATGTAAGCTCACTGCTATTGTGTAATATGTACGCGCGTGCAAACCTCTCGTTCGTGCCATCTGAGTGCGGAGTTCAGCGCATACGTCCGAGGCCCGTTGCAACGGGAACGTTGCTAGCAGAACTGCCAGAAGGGGGAAGGAACGAGACGTATCGTTGTGGGATAATCCTCCTCTGCTCGGTGCGGACTACGGGTTGCCCGCGCCTAATATGCGCGACTTTATTATTTAACGTGCGTCTAATGGGGAGTTCCTTGTCCTGCAGCCTCGTTGCGACGTATCACGCATTGTACGGGCTTGTAGTGATCGCAGTTGTGTTCGCAGTTGGGCGAGACCGAGCCGACTCTTTATGCTTCGCCGTGTTATTTTCTTTCTTTTTCTTCCCTTTCGTTTTTTTTTCTTTTTACTTTATTCGACAGGTTCTCTTTCACGATATGGAATTGTACACGCTTGTAACTACCCCGTGATACATTTCTGCATGTGTAATTTTAGTTATTGATTATTGTATTAGAAATTTTTACACGTTTATTATAACGTTAATTGTAATACCACGCTAGCTATCTAATTTAACAACTGTACACACTTTGTCACTTTGTAAATACCAAAGTGTACAATCAAAAGCTTCTTATAGCTAATTTTATGAATTGTGCAATTTGTTTTTTTATAGTCTTATTTTTATGAATTATTATCGTCGAGATGTGTAGAAAGCTAAAGACAGAATCACATGTCTAATTAGAGATTAAGAAGCAAGAGATTACATGCAACATATTCACGCCTCGCTGCCTCCTCGAGAGGCACCCAGACATCACACTACATAACAGTTGTCCTATTATTTTCTCGACAGTCCTCCGCACAAGTTGCTTCTTATCGGCAGCGATCTGCTAACGGTAATGTTCTCTTGGAACAGATCTGCGGAAAGTTGTCGTAGATCCAGTATTCTATCAAAGTTCACCAGTCGAAAAATCAATTTTCTGAAAGCCACAGATCGCCTGTCACATAAGCGACCGGCGCCAGCGGGGAAGTTCCTTTTCGGGGTGTGTGTTTACAGAGGATCCACTCGGTGTGCAGTCTCGAGGATGAAATTTAAGGTTCCGAAAGGAAGATGAGGAAGAGGAAGATGGTAGGGTTTCTGGGGGAAAGAGGGGTGTAGAAAAACCTGACTGAAAAAGATTGGGGGAGGCGGCGGCGAACTCGCTGGATGACGGGACTCATCTGCGCGGTGGCGCCATGGCAATTTGTTTGTTTTACTTTTCTGGGCCAGACCCGGCTTCTATAACCCAACCGATTCTCCTCCTCCTCTTCCTATGGACGTAACCGTGAGTTAATGAGGTCGTTAACGAGGGTCCCACTAATTCTACTATATCCTTAGTCAGAGGCTGTGTCCGCTTCTTCACCCCTCTGAGATAATATCGCGCCTCGTTGCGGTTGGTAGTGATTTCGGAGCACTTTACAGACATTATCAGGTGAATATCGAGAGTGCAGCTAAAATATTGCTGATTGCGTAGTCGTTTTTATTGTGTGCGCTGGATTTTGTTTGTTTGTTGACTAATGTTTGCCTTACGATTATAGTAATAAATACGTGTCGTAGAATTTAGTAGAAAGAAGAAGAGAATAATTTCCGACAGCATCGTGCGTGCGAAAGATCAAACGATTAAAAATCAAGTGACTAATTTCATCGATGTCGAAACTGTTTTTTGCGCGAGCTTTTCATCGAAAGCTCTCTCTGGGATTAATTTCAATTGATTTATTGAGACGAAAGCGCCACAGAGATTACACCATCAACTTTCATCGCGCCTTTAAACAATTTGATTGCGCGTCGATCCGCCGTGAAAAAATCTTTCGTCGCGTGTGCTCGTCAAAACGTTAAACGAGCTGACAGAGAAAATATAGTTCGCGCAAAGCGAATTTATTAAAAAATTTTTCCCCGCCGCGTGCGCCAAGGCCCGTCTCGTACGTTCGTCTACCACGCACATTTTTATCGCGGCGGGAAAAATCTCATCGCCCACTTTATATTCAAAATAGAAGAGATTCGCGCCGACAGGCTTTTCCAATGCTTCCCTTTCAGTTGGATATTTCTCGGGAGAGCCTGCTACACGTCGATTAAACGTTTCGCACATTTTTCACTGCTCTTCCTTCCTCTACCTCTTTTTTCTACTTTGTCTTCTCCTTCCGTTTCTTCACCCTTGATATTCTTCCTCTGTCTCTTTATATGCATTTCGCTCTTTGCTCTTTTTGCTGCATCATTTTTCTCTCGTTTTTTACTGTTCTTCCCATCCTTTCCGTCTTCCGTGACACTCTCGATCTCTGCTGCCTGTCGCTTTACTTCTCTCCTTCACTCGGCCATCTCTTCACTCTCCTACCTGATTTTCTGCCATCCGCTCTGCAGTCCTCCCTTGTTCTCCGTCGACATCTCATTATTATTTTTCGCACGCGTTTGCCACGCGTGCCATCGTGTCGCTCGGCCGGCCGATAAAATTTCCCGCGATATTGTGTTTGGCATTATCGCAATCATAAACGCGCCACCCTCTCGCAACCCCTCCGCCCTTCTCTTTTGCGCTTCCGGGGTTGTGCGTATACGCGCTATTCCGAATTTATATCGCGCTTTTAACAGCCAACGCCTCCGCTATAATTTTGTACTCGCGCGCAAAGCCGATCGGTCGACCAAAATGCCGCAGCAAAACGATGCATACCGGTCGCGACATATGTATGTAATGTTAAATTTCGCCCGAAATGTGTGGGAAGAATGCATCGTAATGCGGTGATAATTCCACGAACCGTTGGCGATTTTGTGAGGTCCATGGGGAATTTGCAGCTGGCAACCGACCCGTTCGTGCATAAGATACGTAATCACGGATAAATGGGCATGAGATGTATCGACGATTTTAGTATAATGAATTTACCTACAGTGAGAATTCTTTCCAATTTGTTACAGAAAAAATATAGTGGCAAATCGGATTGACGATCGTGGGAAGAGAATCATGTATAAATACGAATTCGGAGTTACAATACACGGCAGGACGTATCGCAGATATATCGTTTGTATTTTGCGATATTTAGTTTCTCTCTCTTCTCACGATAGTAGATTGAATCCGTATAAATTTGGATATTGTAATTTTTGAAAATGCATTAATCGCCACGTAAAATGGCGCGTCATCTGCACATTTTGTACGCGATCACACTGTACGATAAATATTTTTAATTTGACACTTGTCACATATGAATAGTGGAACTACGAATTCCCCCACGTTTGCCATGAATGAAGTCTATTGTCGTGCGCGATGTATTTTCGTGCGCTATCTGCGGGATGGCGCGGCGCAAAAAAAGTCACGCTCGCGACCAAATGCATTCGTGACCGTTCTATTCCTGCTGTCTTCGGGGGTGGCGCTCGTCAATCTGTGGGACGTCAAACCGCCGACTGCAACGGCGCCACGAAGAAGAAAACGATGATGAAGAAGCGCAGGAAGTGCCCGGGAACTCGATATCGCCTCGGGCAAATACGTTTCCTCCGGGCTGTTTGTTATGTTACATCTTAGCCAGGCGAATGGGTGGCCTTTTAAAACGCCTCGTTGTCACTTTCGAGCACTGTCCTTTTTTCACTCTCGTTAACGGGGAGGATTGATCTTATGAAAATCTGCGCGCGAACCATCGCCCAATTCCACTGCCCGGATTTTAACTCGCGAGATGATTTTCGCCGGCATCTGTTTCGCGTGATTATTTAGCGTGAAATAAATTTTTTTCTTTTCGTTGGAACTTTTCTTCAAGCTATTATGATTTATCGATCGATCGAAAGTGGTTTATAAAATTTATTTCTTTATTTGTTCGAATTTTCAATGAAATTCTTTCTTAAGATTTCATAAGAAAATAAAACGTATTTATTATAAATGATATATCTATGATCGCTTTGTTTTTTTTTTAATTTTTAATGGTGATTCATTTTATTTAGGAAAAAAGAAAAAAAATGTACCATGAAATATGAATCCTATTTTCTTTATTCCGAAGTTTGAAAAGCTATCAGTATACTTCTCGATTTCACCAAACGATCTTTAGCATATGTAAAATTGTGCAGTCGGTGTAAAACTGTGCGAAGACAGATCTCTGTGTGTTGCTTCTAACCAAGAATCTAGACAGACAGAGAGATAATAAATTATAAGGGAAGGGCTTCGCTTATTGACTTCTTTCTGTACCTAACATTTGAAAGTAATTACGGACAGTGGTTTAGGTCTTTTGTAAAGTAAAATGGAAAGAAAGGCGAACGTGACTAACGTCGAATTCCAGGATTAGCGATTGGTCCTTTTTTTATCTGTGAGAGCACGGGTCATAGCGTATTAATTTATCGTTTTATTTCTGAGGTTTAGGATAACAACACTACTATTTTTTTATAACTGTTCTCAAGATATATGTTAGTCACGATATGTTTGAGCAGCAACTTAAAAGTTGAACAATTTTCTCTTAAAAGCAATTTCATTTTTGTTTACTTGAGATCTCCGGAGTTTCGAAACGAAAATGGAATCGAGAGAATTTACAAGTAGTTGGAAAAATGTTAATTTTATATTTCACGTGTTTCAAACGATCTATTCAAATTTTTGTGTTAATTTAACATAAGAATATGTTAGAAAATAGCACTAATATTATGTAAAAAAAATTACACGAAAATACTAACACAATTTGGAAGTTATGAAAGTATATTTAAATAAAATAAAAATTTATGCTAAAATTAACGTTCTATTCATTTGTTTTAGAATTTACGTTTTAAAATACATTATTTTTATGTATTTATTTTACTCATAAATTATGTTATTTTGATACTACGAAATATCAATTTAATACAAAATTTTAACAAGGACTTGAATAGATTGATTTTAACAAAAATACAAAATATTTTTTGCTGTGTAATCATGAATTATACAGTCAGTTTTAGATCTTCAGCCCGGTTCAGAAGTTAGAAAAGTATAGACGATCAGTATTTTTATATTCAAAAAGCGTATTTCCATTCACTATTGTGCCGTGGCGAATGTTCTCTCAAGCTGAACGGGACGAAAGATCGAAAGATCGAGGTATTGATCGTAAGCGGCTTGGTTTGTGGGGGTTTTTCTTTTGTGACCACGATCGGCTATTGGCTATGCTCGTAAGTTCACACCTTGGCATAATCGGCGTGTTCCGACGAGCGAGACACATTTGGCAACTATTACGACCGGTGACACTTACACCCCACAGCACAACCTTTCTTTCATTTAAAAGACGATCATTCAAAAATATCTACACACACACACACACATCACAGTTGCGAATAAACGAGTGGCTCGACGAGACTGAATTATTGTTATATCTTACCTTATTTCCCATTGTACATTACATCTTTGTTAATCTTACAAGACAAAAAGTAAATAAAATGGATAAAATTATTATCACATTCTCATAGATTAAAGACTCATTTATTATCAATTAAGGAGAAATCTTTTAAAATGCATGAATAAAATCTTTCGTGCTTCATATATTTATAAATAAAATATTAAATTTCTCTTTAAGTAACAAATCATTACGTTACATGTAAATGTGTAACGGGAAGGTTATACTTCTAATTTGCCATTTAAATCCTCATCCTGCGAGAGAAACTTGCCGAACTCTTACGTGCGAAAAGCCGCCTGCTTTTCTTTGGCGGTACGTATGCACGTACTTACGCACTCACGCACTAACACGCGTGCATTAACGCGCGCGTGGTGTACAGCTCGTATATATGGGGGTTCCATAATATAAGTTCATCGCGGGCGCGCTGATGCGTACGTAATCCCGTGGTGCTTACCGATAGCATCACCAGGGTTTTATTTTCATTATTCATTTGTTCGGCCTCTCCCCATAGACGGGCCCGGAGAGCTTACACGTATAACCCCATGTTTCTACGTCGGTTTAATCAGATAAAACCCTGCCAGCGAAAATCGGCGAGCGCTCCACGGCATGCGGCGGCCGTTTTCGGTCGACGCGACGCACAAAATTTGGACGTAGGCTTGTAAGTGCAATACGTGGTTTAACGAAGGCAGATGTCCGTTATATTGATACAGAGGATCTTGTTACATATCCGTGAGGCATTGTCGATGAGTTGCTGAAGAGGATTGTCAGTCATTTGACGACAATTTGCTGTTGCAAGATGCGATATGTGAGTAAATTGAAACTTTCTCCTTCCGTTAAATTTTATGTAATCAAAATTATCTCGCGTGTCTACTGCATTGTATAATATCCTATTATTGAACATACGAAATAAAGCTCTTTCTTGTAATCGATAATTATTCATTGATTACGTTAATTGAATCGGTGTGATATTAAGTGCGATATTTATGCGGTGACTTGAAATGAATTGTTGTTGTATTTCATGCTATATAACGTGTGCGAAAGTTACCTGTTTATGAGTGTACGCTCGCAGCGTGATTTTTTCCGCATATACACACCGCGAGACTTTATCAAATTCTTTAATTACCGAGTGAAGGATGATGTAGGAAGCGTGAGAGTCGCCGCCGGAAGGGCGGGAGAGAAGAAGCGAGGAGAAATAAGAGGAACGTAATTAAGGGATTAGCTTAGTTAATGCAGACGCTGGCTTAACGAATCGTAATGTAGAGGGCTGTTACAAAAATATGTTTCGCCGAGTGCCAAGTCAGCCGCGCTTGATTAACGAAGTGCATGTCTCGGGAAATTTTTTCGTTGTATCAGAAAAACTTACGTTTATTAAAAAAGTATTAAAAAAAAACATCACACGCGTGCACGACACTAGTATCGGATATAGGTATGGCATGGAGCGCTTTAATAAATGATGATGTAGTCAAAAGTATGTTCAAGTTTCATGAAATAGCATGAAATATTTTATGTATACACGGAAAGAATAATTTTGCTGAAGCATCTAAAAATATAGTTTGATATATAGATTTGAAAATAATTTTGCTGGACTAACAAAATAATTATGTACGTCAAACATAATGAGAACTACTGTAAAAAGTTTTGATATTCTAATAATCAATCTTAATTATTTTGATAATCTAATAAAATTATTTCTATAGATCTGTGCCCAGCTAAATTTTTTAATAGTTTAGCAAAACTGTTCTTTTCATGTATATTAAAATAGTTTTCATTAGTAATCATATCCATTACAATTTAGCGAGATGAAAATTTAATTTGATACAGTCTATTAGAGATGGCTCTATTCGAGATCTACTCGATAAAATGCTTATACAATCCGTTTAGTTCTGAAGCGCGGAGGGATATTGGTTGTCCCAAGGTGCCGATATATATCGTCTCGTTTGGCTAAATACTCGGGAGCAAGTATCTGTAGACCGTCATCGGGTACGAGCAATATCGCCCACGCTGTTTTTCCAACAAAACGTCACCGCACGGTTATCCGGGCGTCTTAAGACCCGGCGGGGACAGGATCTTCTTCACGGGTCCGAAACATGATATTGCCCAACATGGTCTGCCCACGTGTTTCGCATTGACCGTTAAAATTCGCCTCCGCACGCTCTCGCGATCTGTCTCGTGTGCTGGTATATAGGCGGTGTATTATTTTTCCACCGGCTCTCGCCAAATTGGCTCGCATGGAATCTCGAATTACGGACATTCGACACCGCCGCGCGAGGAGGGTAGAACCTCTCGTTTTTTTTATTCCTCCCCCTCCTCCTCTTCCTCCTCCTCTTCCTGCTACCATCGAAACCTACCTCCCGTTCCTCGTGGTCCATGCCTGCTTTTCCGGCATGGCGGAAAAAATATTCCGCAATATTCAATCGTTTTACTCGCACTCCTGCTGGAATGGTGCGAAGTTCTCGCCAGTTCGAATTGATGTGTTTCAATGTATAAAAAAGATATACCGCGTTCGGAGAGCAGCAATATATGTTTTTTTTCGTTAGAAACTGAATTAAGTTCGAGGTAAATGCGATTTTTCAGATAAACTGAACTATTACGTAAATAGTAGTGTAAACGCGTGTACAAACAAAATTTTTTAAAATAAAACTCTTACGTATACGGAATTTTTGATATAGTCTAAAATTATATTTTATAAAAGTATATTATATATTATAAAAATATATAATATAAATTATATTATAAAATAATAATAATATAAGTATATTATATATTATAGAAAGTAATTGAACTTCCTATCAAGTGATTTTGTAAATCCTTTTACAATAAAGAAAAGACAATTCTTGTTCAATAAAAAAATATAAACTCAATGCTATAAACTGCAAGTAAATTAATAGTAATAAAAAGTTGTGATAAGGAACAAGTAGATATCTACATATAGTTTGTTTACGTAAAAAAAGCGTGTTGAGGAATTAATAAAAAGAAGCTTGTATATCTATATAGGCGTAAATCCAACATGGAGAGTTGTAATCGCAGGCTTCCGATCAACGGAAGGCGCATCTCTTCCTTAGTGATTTCTTGCGCTCCTCTCTTTGCATATTGTGACTCCCCCGGTAATACGACATCCTCGCCCGTGGGGGGCTCTCTCTTTCTGCTCGAGCGTAACCTAATAGGTTCTCCCATAGGAAGATCATACTTCGATACAAAGGCTGATCGCTACATCGCACGCGATCATGGTGCACGTCACGTAAACTGACGATCTTCATAGCACCATTTGCTGGCTCATCGCATAACACGCCAATATTGTGCCCCTTCTTGGAACAGAACGCGTAACGTCCTACACTTTAACGTTTCATCAACGACCGCTATATCGGCGAGTGCATACGAAAGGTTTGATGGAATTGCGATCGTCCTCATTGTGACACAAGACTGGATCATTATGGATATCGAAATAAACATTAATGTTAACCATGATCGTAATTAAAAATATTTTTTTTTTATGTACTGTACAACATGATGTAAAACTACTAGGTGTAACATTGCATATCTAATGATAATTGAATATAATAACTAAATTTTTGATTGGTCAAAAATTTCTAATAGTATTTTTATATTAGTATTTTTATATTAGTTTATATTAGTATTTTTATATTAAAATTTGAGACCAATTTATGATTAACACAAATGTCATCATGACTTTTATGTGAATTTTGAACGACTGCATTCATAGAAATATTAGGTATGTATTCATATAAATGTATAGGCATATGGTACAATATATAGCCATCGATAAATTTATAAAAGTTTATTTCTTTTTTACGTTTCGCGGCGAGAGAAGTTTTAAACTCGATCATTAATAATCTGTTCTTTGAAGCGAACGATACTCGAGAAATATCTTTTATTATTCTTCGAAGACGGTACGTCGAAACGAAACATTCAAGGATGACTTCAATTGTGAAAAAGGCTCTTTTTGCCCGTCAATCGGAAGGTTACCGGGAATGGAACCCGTTCTGGCGGAATCTCGTAGCATTTCAATTAGTTGAGTGCGCGTTCTCAAGATGCCACGCACGATAATTCGTGCGTACTGCCACGCGTTGCCGCGTCGTTACGCGGAAGAGAGGATCTTACCGTCATTCAGAGCAAATGAGCCATTGCGTTCTTTGTATCCGCTTTTCTTTTGTGCTACGGCAACGGACGCGCCGTGTGGAACAAAGGTAAAGGGGTTTTCAAAACGCCAATTCTTACCGCTAGAAAAAAAGAGACACAAATGTTTTATTCGACCACAGAGGTTTCAGTTTTTATTATCGGACACTGGGAATGCTGTTCGAGAATTCGAATATGATCATTGAATTTAATCATTCGAGTTCACGAGGCCTGAGAAACTTTTCTCATTCGATTATACTTCATTTAGATCTGTATACGTTTGTATACAGATAATAATAATAATAATAATAATGTAGATAATTCGTTACCTATCGGCATAGGAATCAGCTTTAGACTTATTGCATAGAAAGGATGATCTTGCTGAAATATCTGAAAATTTAATTAGATACAGAATAAACAGATCTGAAAATAATTTTGTTAGATCGTTAAAATAATGTAGGACACTCAAATTAATTGTTAAAAAATTTTTGCAGCATCGATCATCATGCTTGAGATACATAATTACAATATTTTGACTACTTAACAAAATCATTTTCAGATTTGTATTTAGCTAAATTTTGGATACTTCAAATCATTCTTTTTGTGTGCAATTCTTTTCGAAAATTTTAATCTTATCGTTACAGAAAAAAAATAATTTTTAATATTTCAAAGAAACTTAATTTCCATATTGTTTACTTAAAATACCTTAAATCAACATTTGTTCTATTTACATGCTGTGAACCAACGTATTCCATCTACGTGAAAAAGAAAACAATAAGATAATCTTTTAGGACGACTTCCATGGGTGGTCATCGCAATTACGATATTTTACGTTACAAGGTAACGTTACAATAAAGCTTTTTGCAAAAAGACTTGCTGAAATGTCCGCTGTTAGCGGACGATTTTTCCGTCCACTCGTCTGTGTTGTTCTTTCTCTTTCCACTTTCAATTTGGCTTCATTCTTCGTTGCGTTCGTGCATCTCGGACACCGCCAGTATTCGGACCAGATCATTGTTCGACTCCACAACGTTTTTGTACGTGACGGTATCCCCGTTCCTTCCCTTGAAGCTCCATTGGCTTATTGGCCGTCTGAGGAGAACCAAAACCGTGGCTACGATCATGGCAACGATCAATATCGAGAAGCCTGTCCACAGGATCGGATAGATGACGGACGTGTTGTATTCACATTGCAGCTCATATTTCAGGATTTCAGCCAGGAGTTTGGCATGATGTCGATCTGGTGCATGGCATCTGTCGTACAAGTTTAACAAAATGATTGATTATGTCCTTGTATTCGCGAGTATATCTTTCAATGATAAAATATCATCAAAAAATACACTGCAGTAGTAGTTATAATATTCACATTTTTTTTATATATTACTTTGAGATAAGAAATTAATAATATATTATAAAGATTGAATTTATTATTAACAAAATTGATCTCGTAATAATAGGAAAAGAATTTCTTCACACGGAAATTCTCGAGACATCTGAAGAAATAAAATTGAAGCTTGATGAACAGTGCATGATATTGTCCTTATATTTATATTACATTTTTATCGAGATATAAAAGAGATATTTATGATATTTATTTTAAAAAATAATATAAATAATTGGAATAAATTCAAGAAAGCGAATATTAAACATTTAAATTTTGCTTTTACTTGATTGGCAACTCTTATCAACTGAGAGTAATATCTTCGTCGATATCTTACCTAATGTCTCGACTGAGATTCCTAGTCGAATTCAACAGGCCAATCCATTCCAAGTTGCAGTCGCATTCCCAAGGATTGTTTTCTAATTCAACAACGGGTGTTCGTTGTATCAAAGGACGCAGCTCAACAGTCAAGGTTTTGAGGCCGCAGTCTTTTATCGAAAGTCGCTGCAATCGTGGTAGCACGATGCCGATTTGCGACCAAAGATTAAGTAAGACCAACCGTTTGGAACCGATCAATGATAACGTCTCCAGACTGGTCAGATTCTCGAGATCATTCAGTGCCAGCGATGTCAAATTCGGCATGTGATTTAGCCGCAATTCTTGTAACTGCGGTAGATATAGGTTTTCAAAACTTATCATTTGCGTGCCAGATAAATCTAACTCTTGTAAATTTATCGGTAATAAAGGTATCGCGCTGATCGGGTTCCAGGATAGGTTCAAAGTCGACAAGTTTGTCAAGGTCTTGAAGAAATTTGATAAAAAGTATGGCGCGGATATGTTACTCAGGTCTAGATGTTTTAATGCCTTTAAATTCCAAAAAGCATTTTCGTGAATTCCATCCCCTATGGGATTATAGGACAAAGACAAATACTCCAGAATCTGAAAAAAAATTCTTTTCCAGTTGTGTGACATACGAATGTGCAAAAAGTGGTAAAAAATCAATTTCACAGATAATCTCCTTGAGAAAATTTGAAATGTTTTAGGAGAGAATTAAAAAAATTCTGTAACATTACCGTTAGATGTTGTAACATGGTCTCGTTGACGACAGTGAGCTTGTTGAAAGAAAGATCTAATATCTTCAGTTTCGTCATTCGATCATTGAGAGCATTATCATCGATGTATTCTAGTTTATTGTGGCTTACGTTTAACAATTGCAAATTGTATTCTTCTTTGCATAAGAAGAAGAATCTCTGAAGATGATTCTGAGATAAATCTAATGTTTTTAGTGTCTCCAGATTAGTAGAGCAATCCAGAAAACTGTCAATTTCATTTCCCCTTAAATTGAGATCCGTCACTTCTTGCAGATTGATTTTATTCTGTATTTTTATAAAGAAATCTTCCTTCGTCATTTTCCGAAATGAGAGGTCTACCTGCAACGCAAGCCTCTTTTTAATTTTATTTATTCACATAAAACGATTTTGGATCATTTAGTGAGAAATGACAATGAAATCGAATCGATGTCGTAATGATGCGACGAGTAATGCGTATTATTCGAACACGTGTACGATTGAATAATATTGAAACTCTAATTCTTGTTTATTTAGTAACGTATTTATCGAAAATAAAAAAAGAAGGTCTTTCGAAACATAATTTTAGAGCGTAAATTTAGAGACGCGTTCACACAGGAAAGTGATGAAATTTAAAAAAGCGATAAGCTGATATCCAACCGGAAACTGATATTCATGAAACAAATGATGGAAGTGTCATCGAGAGTCCTGGAAAATCGTAAAATGTTTATTCACAAGCGATCTGATTAGTGGAATCACCGCCAAATTAAAAATCAACTTACCGTTGTCGCCGAGACGAACGAAACGATGATGACAAAAAATGCGAGCGATCCGAGCCGCATCGTGTCGAGTAGTAGTTATCTGATTAGTCGATTTTTTAAGCGATCTGATCTTCGATGCACCCGATCAGCCGATCACCAGAACCACCTAACGTGAACTATGCTTCCCGCACTAAGATCCGATGGAATGGCAACGAATTCATCCGCGACACTCTGCCGAAGATTGCAGTGCCGAATTAAGAGGGGAGTAGAAGAATCATTGCACAAGAATTATAATGCTTTCTGCACTTCGATCAGCGGTATACGCCTGTTGCTAATCCGCTTCGCTCCAGAAAATCACAATTTTCTACTTTATCTCAACAGAAATCTTCCTCCAATCTGATCTGGAAATTGTATTATATCACATTAATACAATGTCGATAGAGGCATCGTTGTTTTCATTTCACATTTGTATATAAATTGATAACGAAATTTTTCGGATATCGTGTAATTTAGTTCATAAATATCTACTCAATTTAGCTGTTTTATTTACAGTTATAAATCAACAAGGTTCAAAAACATGAACATATTAACGCTTTTTAGGCTTTTATGAGTATTATCTTCAAAGATAACTAGAAACTTTGCGGGTTATCGTCGTGTTTTTATCCAATGCCTAATGATCACGTATTATTTATGATCCCGCAAATAAATATTTTTTTCTAAAATAAAACGGAGTTGGCGTCACGAAAGTAGCAATGTTAATTTAATCCGTCCCCAGTCAGAAATTCAGAATCACCGAGGCTAACGTACCACTTTGTGATAAACCAGCGATTACGCGAGTCGTGCGCACCACAAATTCATCGGGTCTCGATCAGCGATTGTCTCTCCGACACAATCAATCGCGAATATTTTTTCAATTATTATAAGCGACGTTTGAGCGATATTTCCGTGAGATTTATGATCGTTAGAACGATGGGTTGACGTTGCTTCTCGCGACAAGACTCGCACCCGAAAAACGTTAACATATCAACTCTGCTATGCTCCAAAAAATAAAAATACGGGCTAAGAGAGATAAACCTCGCTCTTCGTATCGCGCATCTAACGGCGATAATGTTGCTCATACATCTCGTTTATAATTATCGGTGGATTATGCGTAAAATTTTTTTTATTTTCGAAGCTTTTTAATCTTAAAGATTAGAATTTCGTTATGAAACTACGCATTATTTTTAAAATTTCATAATTATAGAGATTAAAATTTAAATTTTTACAATCATAAAAATTTACGTTATTTTCGAAGCTTCATAATATTTTACAAGTTAAATAGAGTAGAAAATACCTAATTACATAATTAATTATGTAATTAGATATTTTCTTGATATAATACAGTTTTGGGTAATTAATTCTATTAATAACATTAAAAAAAAGAAATGCAGTATACATTAAATAAATCCTAAGATATTTGGTGGAAAATTTCTTTAACATTACAAAAATCAATTGAACTTCATGGGAAATCAGTGTGAAAGGAATATAAAGAAAAAGCTCATTAAAAGTCATTTATTCAGTCATATCTTTTTTCATGCCTGCGGCGGATAATAATTGAAACTACATATCCACAATATATAACAATATAGCAGCGTTTTGAACGCATGTTACAATAACAAAGACATGAGGAATCGTTCATTTTTTCGGAGTTTGTGGAGTACTGGTAGCTTTGAAAACTAATGGATTCGATACTCGAAATATACTAGGCAACATTGTGGCTAACGTTCCGAATACCTCCTCCGACATTCCCTGCAACCGATAAGAATAATATCGACGTGAGTGCAATTTTTTTCCTTCTTCTTTTAATCAGTGGATTATGCTTATCGCCGAACATACTTTCGGTACGAGAAACTGCAAATTTTTCAGCTCGGCTCCACCCCAAGAGGCCATCTCTATCATAAAACCTTTGACGCACTTGAAAACTAACTCTGCTCGTTTTGTGCACCAGGCAACCGTCATGTCCTATGGTGGCATGTTAATGTAAATTATTTATATTTTTCGCCTAATTATCTAAGAATTATCTATTTAAATTATCTAAGCGATAGATTACCTCTGACATTTCATGGACAAGCAGCACGGGTATTGTAAGCGTTGTCACATCGTTGCAACACGCTGTCTTCAAAATGTTTCGCAATCCCAGAATAGCAGGATGTCTCGAATTAATATCACCTATAAAATCAATAATATGCATTTAACTCTGTAATTTGTTATATAGGAAATTTATAACTGCTAGTTATTTACCGGATCTCAGAGAATCATTGACAACCATATGGAACACCACATGAACTTGCGCCAGATTAGAATGTCTTGTAATGAAAACGTCGCCTGTTTGCAGGCTCTTGCTCATCGTGGATTTCTTCGCCTGTAAATAACACGCACGGTTTTGCATGCCGATGTAACCATAAATTAAATTTTTAATACTGTCGCCTACATGGGAATCGCTTCCTTCCCTGTGATGCGCCTGTCTCCAGGCGACGGCATCCTTCACGTCTTCTCGAATCTTTTCCAATTGCTCATCGATAGGCGGAAAATGGAATTCCGTGGTTAATTGACATATCGAACATAATTCTACAATAGTACAGAACTCAAGTTTACAAGAGGCGCATAAAAGCCAGTGATAAAATAATTTGAAAATCATTGACGTAGTCTATATAGAAGGCACCTTTTGTTATTCCAGAATAACTGCCTAAATGATTATCGCTTAGAAGAACCAATCCACAGAGATCGTTTGAATACAATCCTAACGCTGTTTGCAATCTTTGCGGCGTTGGATCCATCCTAAATGTATGTTTTTATTGTATATTCCATTACAATCGATTGAGACTTATTATAGACATTAAGGAATCGATTCAAGTATATTTTGCTTCAGTAAAAATTATTAGACATACCCGGATTCGCTATTTTTTGTACGACAAAAATCAAGCACATCTCCAGTCAATATGCGTATGTTGTGCATTTGTTTCATTTGAGATCCCAAATGTATGGTAAAGCTTTCTTCTAACAGAGGATAATCTGTCATTTGCTTCTCTTCGCTGTGAACGAAGTTGTCTAGAGCTGGACGCAACGGTGGTAACGGTATTATGGGCGAACCCCTATTGCGTGAGAATGTACATTTTTTATCTCAATAAGATTTGTTTAATTTTTTTAAACTGATTAGCAAAATGCAAAAGAGACACTTACATTGGCGTAGATACCATACTGGTTTGTTGCTCTTCAAGTAGCCTCATAATCCAATTTCGATACTGCCGCCGTTGATCTAATCTCAAAGCATCGATTTTGGATCCCCAGAAACCTTGTAATAGGCTTTGTTCCTCGAAATGACGACCAGCCATGTCGTTTATGGACTTTTCAGTAGATCCTGCTTCGAGGGCCTCGACGGCAACGCGCATTTCGTCGGTTTGTCTGGAATTTATACAATCCTTCTTTTGAAACACTGTTTTCTTTTTTTCTTACTTATTATTTTTAATCAAAATAAGGTAATTGATAAATAACAAATAAACAGATTGTCAGATTTCTGAGTAAACTTTAAATATTCATATTTTTTATGCTTCACATTTTTAAGCATATATTAAATGCATATACATAAAAAAGTGAGAAATGAAAAGTCGTAAAATGTTACTAACTTTTGTGTGAGACGTTCATAGTCGGTATCCCTCATTTGAATTACTTCAGTAACATCTCGTCCGTATTTGTGTTCTTCTTGCAAAATTGGTTCTAAAGACGGGGAATGCACTAATCTGTGATACGCCGCAGCAAATAATTCCTCATCTGTGGTCCCAATGGGATCGGAATATTCTACTGTCTTCTGCTTATATATTTTCTCCCAGTTTTTAATTATTTCTTCTAAATCTAGACTTCCTGCTTTGGCAGCTTCGATAAATTTCTCTGCTTTTTCATCATGAAACTGCAGTGTAAATTCCTTGATATTATGCTGCAGAGATTTCAACAAATCTGATTCCACATAACATGGTAGTTTGAATGATGACATTATACGATGCATTAACTCTTTTGTGGAGCCATGATATGGTATTTTTAACGGAATTTCTAGCGTGTATTCTTGGTTTGTAGTACATGTTGGAAATTTGTAGACGAATGTTTTTTCGACGTATTCCTCTTCTGCTTTATTCATCGTCTTCAATAATATTTGTTTGTCATGTGATTTTTGTAATGAATTTGTATTTATGAGAAGTAGATAGCAAAAATGGTACATTATAAGTACATTATAAGTAGTACAGTGAAACAATTATATAGTTAATAACTGCGATTAAAGTAATAAATTCTATATAATTAGTTTCCTTATCAAGACATTACAAGACTTGAAAAGAGTAGTACACTTATCCCGCCAAGGTCAAGTCTTTCACAACATTCGGGTTAAAAGGGTAAAGATAATTCTCAGTAACAGTTTTTTATTATGTTTATTGTCTATATTTATTTCAACGATAGCGGCAGCCAATTAATTTTAATTTCAACTTTAAGTAACTACAAATTTGAATGCCTACGTAACATGTAAATCCAATCAAATATTATCTAAATAAATATTTAAACATGATAGTGAAAACATCTGTAAAATATCAGCAGAAAGTGAGCATCGAGTACTTTTGAAATAAGACAGTTTTTTCGGTCAACTTTCATTTCAATTTCAGTTCAAATACATTGTTGACACAGTAAGTTCTCATTATATCAATTATAATTTAAATGATAAAAAGAACGGTTTTTATGTTATTCGAGCTTTTACTTTATCGATTTATGCTAGTACTAGCTGTAATAAACATCAAAATACTGCACAATAAATAAGTTTGTGTTTGTGATTTAGTTTATACTGTAGAATAATTCAGATAAATAGATCTACGATTAATTTAAATATTAGTATAAAAATATACTAGTCTATCAGAATTAATTCTTTAAATAA
>NW_012130079.1:1458136-1461250 GCF_000143395.1 Atta cephalotes
ATTAANCTTCTCCCAATAATCACTTTCTCCAAAATGTATCTTCGAAAAAGATGCTTCACTATAATTTATCCATTAAAAGACTTTTGAGAAAATAAAAAAATAAAAAAGTAAAATTAATTTAATTAATTCAAAGTTTATAGGAATAAAAAAATGACTATATTTTATATAGACTATATTTTAGATGTCGTTACAATGTTTTTCATGACAAGCTAATTTTTTTTTCGTTTATATCTATTATTTTTACATTTATACATTTGTCACAATTTCTTGCAAGGTTCTTTCATTCCATTTAATCATTTGATATACATTTTTCCCATGTTTTACAATATCATAAAAATAAGGAAGGAGGAATACATCATGTTAATAGAGAATATGTACTAACACTCATTGTTCTACTGATTTTGATTATTCGATTATTGTATGTTTCGATTGTAACAATCTGTCAACTTGTTATAATGAACATAACCTCTATAACTTATACGCAGAGATTTTTTTGCACTGTCGGACAGACAATGCGATTTTACGATTTTTTAAATGTAGATTTTTATATAAATTCGAAATGGATACCGTTTATATCTCGCGTCTCTCCAGTATCTGAAAACACACTATCTACGTGACAATCAGTGATAATCAACAATTTTTTATACCCTTTCCCCCTTCCTCTTTTCTATATCACTCGTTTCGCCGTGACAATAGACAATCTGCGTTCAGAAAATACAATATGATCGTCTTTTGGAAAGTAGATCTGATTGGTGAATGTAGTGCACCAATCATAGACTATGAAGATAATTCGTTATTATTGAATATTACTTTAAATCTAATTTTATTCTTGATATGTGAGGTAATAAAAATTAATAATTTTATTTATATTGACAACAGTAATATTGCAAGTATTATTTGTTAAATTAATTTTTTAAGTTAATCGAAGTTTGGTCGAAATTATTGTTTTCTGAACGCAGTTAGTAGTTCTTTATTACATTTATGCTCATAGGCGGTTTAGATTGGTTATATATCGAAAATATTCTGGGACGCTTCTTTTTTGGCGGTGGTTCGTGAGTATTTTAGTGAAAAATAAATAATCTGTTACAATGTTGGATCACAAACAAACGGAAGAGTTGACGGATCATGAAGCCGAGTTGTATGATAGGCAACTTCGTCTGTGGGGCTTGGATTCACAGAAACGGTAGGTCTCGTAAATTTATGAATACATAATTCGGAATCAATACCGGCATTTTGTGAAAATCCCAAATTACAAGTGCGATATGCAACGGCTATAGAAAGATTTTTAGAATTAATTTTTGGACGTAATTTGTTTCTCTTTGCTCTTTGCCGATTACGTACATATATATATATATATCTTTTAAAAAACAGAAATAAGTCTGTTTTCTATCAACTGAATTAGTATAATATATACTTTCGGAATTTATAACAGTATAATAAATATATTTTTATATATATTTAATGAAAATGAAAAAAATTCTAGTGCAGTTTAATGCAGGGAAAAACAGATCTAACATTTTAGAATAGTTTATAAAAATTTTTGTTAAATATTATTTTCTTGAATGTTTTTTATCTACATTTTTCACAGATTGCGAGCTGCAAAAATTCTTTTGATAGGATTAGATGGTTTCGGAGCAGAAATTGCTAAAAACATTATTCTAGCTGGAGTTAAAAGCGTTACATTTTTGGACCATAGAAATGCAATCGAGTTGGATAGATGTTCGCAGTTCTTTATTCCAAAAGAAGATATTGGAAAGAATGTAAATATTAAATAGTAGATTATACTACTTTGCCGCACGAATAAATATGTACTGAAATAATTGTTTGCTTACAGAAAGCTGAAGCATCATTGCCAAGAGCGCAAAACTTGAATCCCATGGTTAATGTTAATGCAGATTCAGACAAGGTTGACGATAAGCCTGATGAATATTTTGGACAGTTTGATATAGTATGTGCTATGCATTGTACTATTACCCAGCTAAAGAGGATTAATCGAGCGTGCAGAAATCAAAAAGTCAAATTCTTTGCTGGGGATGTATGGGGAGGACTTGGTTATGTATTTATAGATTTACAAAAACATGAATATGTAGAGTGCGTACATTTATATTTTTGAATTTGACATATTAAGAGTGAATGTCTTGTAAATAAATAATGGAAAATCTTTTAGGGATGTGTCAAAATCAAAGAAAGTCACAATACCGGAAGGTGGTGAACCTGTGGGTAAAGAAAAGATTGAAACCATAATAGTTAGTGAAAAGCGCACGGAAACTTTTGTACCATTTGAATTTATTCTAAATGTTCCAAAAACATCTTTAACTAAGGAGGAAGACATCTATTATATGATGCTAAGTATGTTTTAAAATTAGAAATTTTTTTTAAAAGTAAAGATTTATATTTAAAGATAGTCTAAATAATAAATTTTTTTAGTATTGCTGAATTATCGTGAAAAGTATGGTGAAGATCCATTGCCTAATGAAAGAGGTTGTGAAAACCTGAAAAATGAAGCTTCTGCCATTATTAAAAAATATGAGTTAGGCGATAAAATAAATAATTTAGTAGAGTATGTATGACAGCTTTGACACGTAAATTAATCGATCAAAAAGTTTACATGTATAATAATATTTTTGTAATTATAGGAGTGATTTGTATGGACAACTCAGTCCAGTTTGTTCTGTCGTTGGTGGTATCGTGGCTCAGGAAATAATCAAGGCGGCTTCGCAGAAACACGCTCCACTCAATAATTTATTTACATTTAATCCAGATTCATCATGCGGAATTATTTTGAAATTGGGTTATTAATCGAACGTGATGTATGGAGCTGAGTATATTAAAGATTTTCTAATAATATTGTGATATATTGAATATGATATGTTTCCCTATTTATCTATCCTTTTCATACGTGAAAAACAACAGAACTTATTTTATCAGCAAATACAATCATATTTTGAAAATAAAAATTCATTATTCTTACATACATATAACAATTATTATTATGAATTTAACATCAATAATGTAATTATATGTATACATGTATATATATATATATATATATATATATATATATATATATATATATATACTATATTATTATTATTAAAAGTTAGTTAGTTTTAG
>NW_012130079.1:1461270-1479610 GCF_000143395.1 Atta cephalotes
ATANACATAACTATATATATAGTATATATATATATATATATATATATATATATATATATATATATATATATATATATATATATATATATATATANACANGTTTATGTAATACATTTTGTGAGTACAGAAAATACAAATGTTTTACGCGCGTATATGACTCACACTATCGAGATTCCGGCAAGGCAATTTCAAGCTCGCTTTGTGGATTTTTTTCATGCGCACTCGGACGGAAAACACGTCGCGAAACGTAAAATGGGGATTGAAAAATTGGTAGGGGAACCGATTAGAGTATGCCTCGTTATGCTTTATCGGCTCACCGACATTATTTTCAAAGGAACGCATTCCACGCGTGCATCCTATTTCCCCAAAATTTTCACGAAAATATATAGTTTGATTTCACAGTTAATTCACACAAATATATGTGATAAAAAATTTTATTATGTAGCAATGTGATATGACAATTTAGTCTCGGTACTTTTAATATAAATTATTACTATGTCATCTACTTTGGTATTTCTCTTTATTCGAGACTATACATATTCGACAAAGTATGCGTATATATGTTATTTGCGCTATTTTATACATACATGCACGCGCGGGTAAAGTGATTGATTCGATCTTCAGCTTGGAATTATGATATATCGTCTTTTCCCGTGCACACGATGTTGCGCCTCAGGCCTATCAGCGTGCTATGTAAATGCAAGGGTAGACATGTAAACCGCTTCGCTCGACTCTCCCATCGCAGGTATACATGACGTGTTTCTTAACGATGTGGCCACGTGCGTTTACGGTTGTCGAATTATCTCGCCCGATGTTTTATTTCGTATGCTCGTCGGAAAACCATTAGCTGGCGCGACATGTAAACGCTTCTCTAATTTGACATTTGTTAGTATATGATGCTAACGCAAGCCGCGCATTGAGGGTGATGGGAGTTTGTGACGGATTTCCCGTCACATTTCGACGGGCGCGGCAAATCGCATCGACTGGCGATTCATGTAAATTTAATAGTACGATGTCGCTTGAAATTCGCAATCACCGTGTCGAATTTACTTCATTCTATTTGGGATTATATAGACCCTTTAATTTCTCATTAACGTAGCTTTACGCGGATTAACTCGAGAAATGAGATTTATGATGGATTATATGCCTCGTTTGTTTTATTTAAAGTTATCTGATATATGTATATGATTTATGTATCTCCGTTTTTTCATACAGATTTTTATTATGGATTCAACCGATTCGTGTTTTCCGGCGAACATTCATTTGACGTATATCACGCGTTCTAAACGGAAATATATAGACCACCATTAAAAGATATGCAATGAAGTACCTTTACGGTTTATGCGATCGCGTGATTATTATCTGACTCTAAGTGGAGTAGGAGACGTACTGGTACTCCCTGTGACTCATGCAAGGAATTCACTGAGGCTACCATCGTACATGCCCGCTACAGAATCGATATGACACGTATACCTTTAGGAATGTTAAACTACAGTTTCCCCTGCAGTACGTATGATTTCATTCATACACTTAAATTATAGTTTACATCTCGTGTTGGTCATAAGTGCATTTGTGTTTTAGAATTATTAAAAAAACTACATGATACAATAAATTTAAACATATTTGAAATTTCTTAAGTATATGTTTAAACTTTTTATATATTACATAACTTATTTTATATTATATGTGTAATAAATATATAATATATAATTAATATATATATAATGAATAATATAATTATAAATTAATTATTATAACAATTTATATTTGTAAAACTGTATATTCTTCGTTTTGCGCGATATTGAAAATACTGGAAATGATTTGATTACAGATATGAAAACGTAGGGGACAGAGGCGTCACATCCCGAAACACACTCGGCATTTCTACGCCGTCATATCCTCCGCGCGAAAAGGTTTCCGAAGGGTGTGCCCTTTGCACATCGTACCCGCGCGTTGATTTATGACGCGACGAAAATTATTGCTGCTGTTAAAATACCACCGGGCACATTATTGACAGACGTACGTCGTCCTTGTAGAGAAGCACAATGATCTTCAAGATGAGCACTTTAAACCGATCTTAAGCGTCGAGTGTGAATCGAGTGCCAATCATGCCGATGCAAATGTTAAGACGTAGTATTTAGGGTTATTATCAAAATTTATATGATACTGTTTCCTTGCGATGTCGAAAATGCGACATTAAATTCCGAGGTTATCGTCAGATTACGGGAGCTTTTAAATCCCGTGTGTGGACGCGACATTCGAGCAAAAAATCCACGAATTGCGAAAAAGCATTGTCGCTGCGGCAAAAATTGCGTACGTGCGGCAACTGCTTACGACTTCTTTTGACGGTAGTGGTTTCTATTTATACCGTACCGTAACATGTTTTCCGCTTATCAGTATCTTATTGTCGGCGCTGTACCACGCTTTCTTTATTAACCCTGTTTGTACGTGGTACGCCGCTACTGCCGCTTTCGCTTGAAAAAAGGGACCATGCATTTTGATAGCGCGATTGCTGAAGAGAAATGTCCTGGGCAAAATTACTTCATGTGTAGAATTAAAACGTTATATCTGATAAGAAAGTTACATTTTAATTTTAATAACTAGATTAAAAAGTAATGTTATGTAACAGACGTACATTCCCTGATAATAAGAGTTTAATTAAATTTAAACAAAAAACAATTTCGATTTGACTATATAAATTCAAGATTTCTTTCAAATTTTAAATCCTTTGTCTGCAATTATATTTTCTTTCATCTGCACCTTCAATCTGGATTTTTTGTTCAAGTTTTTTTATTGTTTTATAGAATTTCAAAAAAATGTGGAAAAATCCAGAGTTATTTTCCAACATCTTTATTACATTATCAAATGCGTAATTTTCTCAATTATTTTAGAAGAAGAGAAATCAGATTCTGTCCTCCTTTATTTTAAAGGAATTTGAAAGTGAAATTTCACTTGTGCCAAAAAGATCCATATTGCAGATGAGGAGTTCAAATAAATTGTCATATTTTCCTCCACATATCTATGATATTCCAAAACCGAATCTATTTAAAAGCCATGGTGGCTTTAGATATAATAAAAAAAAAATAAAATTTTTCTTTATACGAGATTCCTATTATACTGGCAAATGATGGACATTTTTATATACCAAGGTATTCTATTACATGCCGCTTCGCGTTTGAAGCGATATCTCGGTGAGGAAGGCGCATAGGTGAAATTCTGCGGGTTTGGCGATGGCGTCGCAGAACGTGGAGGATATAAAAAGATTTCATGGCTCGTTTTCTGACCGAGGAACATAATATTTTTCGTGGTCGGACATTCGAGGCGCGTGGACCACCTCTCTCTACCTTTCTGCTCGCTGGCTGCATTAACAAAATAACGTAATAAAATCTGAGTGCTCTCCATCGCTTTCCATCCGTTTCTTTCCCTCAAACCCGTTCCCGTGACTCTGCAGCTATTTTCCATCGCTCCGTCTTTCTTTTTTTTCTAGGTGGGCACTCGTAAAGTCCGATACATTGTGCGCCGAGAGTTATATTCATCATGGTTGTAACTGTCGACGACGGTGGACACGCGATCGGCGAATGGATCGATGTTCTGCGACGTCTGCGATCATCCGGTAGCGGCACGTGACGGTGAGTCGCCTCTTTTCCTGATTAATTCACAAGCGACGATAGTACGAGCGTGTTCACTGTTCACTCTATGACTTATTGACTCTGCCCTGCGTCTGTCTTTAACATTTTAGCGCGGTCGTCATTGATTATATTGGAGTTTTTTTCCCGTCTCTTCGCGAAATCCCTTGCACATTAATCATGGTAAAGAACATTTGTTCTTTCTATCATATTCCAGTAATCATGTATTTGCGTGCACATAAACACATGTGGATGACTTTCCATGACGTTAGAAATTAAATAAGCGCGAGGAATCGCATCTCTTGTGAGCTATATGAACACATCGCGCTGCGGTTGTAAAGCTCGTTCGCGATAACCGATGTTTCTTCTTCGAGTTTCCGAGTCATTCGGGGAAAGGGACCAGCAGAGGGCTATGCCTCCAGGTCGCGACATTAATTTCGTCCGAGCTGTTGCAGCGCGGCTTCCGAGTTTCGGATTTCGAGCACGCCCGAGAAGCGCGATTTGCCGCGATATTGCCGGGGCTTTACGAGCAGCCATCGGTGCAATTCAGGCAGTTTTTAGGGTCAAACGAATAGCTAATGCAAATACGGCTTCTCGCGCCCGGCATTATTTCACCTCCTCCTTTCGCAACCGGCCGTTAGTCTGGGTTTTCGGCGTCGAGGATCCTCCTTCTCTTCTTGTTATTCCTCCTTGCTTTCGTTCGTTCGTCTATCCTTCTATCCCTTTCTTCGCCCCCCTCTCCCTGCAGGCATTACGCGAAATCTTAATGCCCTTCGTTATCAATTAAGACACGGTCGTTGCAATTAATTCTGTGGCCGGTCACCCTGTCTTCTCCCGCTGGAAACGGCAGACGGAAACGGCGTCGTCTTATGCGAAAGGAACTTTCCTTCTCGCAATGTACGTGAATGAGATTGCGCATGTGACTGAGTGTAACGATCTCCTATCTCCTGATGGCACTGAATACACGTTGATTTGTGGAGACCGGAAAAGCATCGCTTCATATAGCAATTGCAATTGAGCGCGCAATAAATCAAAGATTTCGTGTAAACATGTTAGTGTAATGCCCGTTGATGTAGATTACACTTGATTAATTGTTTACATTTTTTTGAACGATTCGTAGAGTCAAAACATTAAAGTAAGATAAAAAGAATCGTTTCTTCTATTCTGTAAATTGTAGGTAAATTGCACCTCATTGAACGAGTTTGTCGTTGGATGACGTAAAAAAATGTCAAACATGCATATCATGGAGAGATAGAAAGAGGGAGAGAGATTCAGATTAAAATCGAATTAATATGCATGCCTGCGCGCAAGTCCGCTTGGAAGCGACGGTGATGGAACGACGAAATCTATCTACTGCTGTCCAGTGTACAAACCTGTAATTTGTCAGAACGGTTGGTCTCTAAGCTCCAGCATTATAATTTGCGCCTATGCAGAGAGCAAACTGGAACCAAGCCGAAAACATGAGGAGGCAGGGAGATGGGAGGCTAGGAAGAGAAAGAGGAAGAGGTTGAAAGGGGAGGGTCAACAGCCTCGGACACTCTTGGCTCGTACGCGAATCGATCGAGACTGAAACATCAGAGAGCGGCTAAGTATTCATGGCCGGCGAGGAGTTTCGGCAGCCAGGCCAAGCTACTAATGAATTCCTCATGAGGGTCATGAATCTAATGGCGAATCAATCGTGAAATTACCGCCGGCGATGAAACGTTCGCCGGAATCGCTTTCGCGACGCGCCGACTTCTTTGAAGTAACTTCGAGTTGAACATTTATCGTACATTAACTTAGCATTCCCCTAAGTCGTTTATAAAAGGATAAAAGCTTCTGGTTTTGCGGACATTCAACTCACCGTTTTGCTGCGATAAGAGCCTCTATTTTGTAACTCTTAAAACGACAATGTCGATGTCGTTATATTGTTGCTGTGTAAGTTTTATATTGTACATGCCACATAGTAAAATAATTGCGCAACGATAACACAACGATACTGTCGTTAAGAGTTACAGAATAGCGGTAAAGAAATCTCATTGATACAACGAAATTTTATTATCTCGCGAAGATTCGAGTGATTCTATTGTATGAACGATTATTCTATTGCGCGTATTTTCTTGAATTGATGAAAAGTATTTTGTACTGATTTTATATGACATGGGATAATACGGGATAAACTGGTGAATGTTTTGCGCCACTTTGTCATCGGCTTTTAGTTTTTTCCCCTCAATGTAAGTCCTGTTAAGTCGCAATGTTGCGAGGAGGACTTCTCGACAGTTCTTTCAGAGCAAAAAGCTTAAGAGGTCGCGACTGAGAGGAGAGCGCGTCCGTTAAATTACAAAAGGATCGTTGGTCGTGCTTGTACTACACTGTTTTCCTTCACATATGCCGAAAGGAAGTGTATCATAAGTTACCGGGTGGGTGAGATCTATGGCGATGGGTTCGGGTCCATAATTCATGCTTTTGTTCGATTCTGTCGGGCATTATTTTAGGTTACGTCGAGAAATGCTTTCGGAATCGCGGTTTACCGTTCTCTTTCCTTCTTTTCTCGATAACTGGGAGAAAAATATGCCGAGTTTCCTGCCGCTTCGCCAAACTTACCAGGATTCTAATGCGCGCCACCCTTGTTCGATGCACGACTCGATGGTATATAAATGGTATAGCGTCTGCGTTATCGCTCGGCACTCGAATTGAGAAAGTAGCATTGACCTATAAGTTGCATAAATTTAGTACAAGAGATTTATATAAAGTGCAGAAAATGTTTTTCTCTTTCTTCCCCAAGAGATTAAGAAGTTATTCGATATTCCTCTATTGATGAATTCGGTCATCATTCGCACTACTCTGGATTAGTGCGTATTAAAGGCTGCTTTATGTAAAGTATATAAATGTAATGACATCATGTAATCAACTTTCAAAGTGAAATAATACATATATATATATATTTTGTTAAATAATATGACAATATTATTATTGAGTATTTAAATTGTTTAAGATATTTATATGCTTTTACATTTTTAATTTTACCAATTTCATGTTCTGCTTTTAGTATACATATAATCTTGTTAAATGCAAGTGAATTCGCTATATTTTTGTACACAGCATGAATTCAAGCATATACTACTAAAAAGTTATAACGATTTACAAATCTACATGATATTATTAGCAGTAACATGACATGTTTTATTTCTTCATTTATTTTGTAATCTCGGTATCAGCGTGCTAAAGTTCGCACGATCATTGTCAACTTCGGCCAATAATCGCGTGTGCTCGTAAAGTGTTTGGGGTAAAAAATGTCCGTTATAAATAACCGAAGAGAGCGTTATCCTTTTCGCGGCGGGCCCCGTGCGATTTTAACGACCCCCGGTCGCGTCGCGCTTCTCGAAAATCGTCACCTGAAAGCGCATCCACCTCCGTTCGGCCCGTGTGTGTCATTCTTCTGCTGTCCGTTTAACAGCAGCGATAAAACATGTCTAGGCTCTCATAAGAGGCAAAATGCGCTTTCTCGAGGTGCGTCTACACGAGTCTGCAAGGCACTTTAAAGTATTTTCGGCAATATAAGGGTTGACTTATGGCTTTCGCAATTCCCTCGAAAAATAGAGTGAGAGATAGAAAGTAAGAGAGAAAGGAGGAAAGAAGAGATATCGGCAGCAAATAGAGGAGAAAGAAAGAGGGAAGACGCGAGCGATGGCGTCTCGAGCAGGACGACTGGGATATTGCATTGTGTTTTCTTTCGGGACAAATGATTTACCGCGTTTCCCCTTGTACATCGCCGCGAGCTACAGCCCCGCAAAAACACGTAAGGGGTTGCAAGAGTCACCAAAAACGACGACGACAACGGCGGGGGTTCGATGGGGGAGGGAGGGAGGGGGGGTTCGACGAAGAGAAAATAGGAAGCGGGGCAACCGAGCCGCACGATATGGTAGGTATTACATATTTATGGGCTTCTGGTCCCGACACGGAAGCAAATTTCAGGCAAATCTCGGTCGGAAATAACGTTAAAGCCATTGGGACGTAAGGCCGCGCCATTTTCAAGCCAGCGAATATCCACGCGTTCACCACCGGGATATTATTTTCCTGGAGGAAACGGCACCACCCGAACGACAAAGTCGCGACTCACACACCGTTCTCTTACTGCGTTCCTCGCTCGGCTCGCAGCTTATTGCGAGTTGAATGTAAAATATCTTTCTTAGCGGTTTCGATTGCGACCATTTGTACTACGGTATATTCGCAATTGCTGAGTAGAACGGTAGAAATGGAACAACATAAAAGTGAATTGCCCTATTGTGTCAAAGACTAATTAATTTATGATATTTAAATTTAGAAGTCAGTTTTTAGATAACTACAATAATAGTTGCATTAAGAAAAAAGGAAAGAAAAAAATATTGTGAAAGAAAAAAGGATTGTAAGTATTAATAATTGATAGTTATAAATTTTTTAAAAATATTTTTTAATATATAAGATACATAAATTGTATAAAGGGGGCAATAATACTGCTGTTATGAAATCTAAGTAAAGAGGAATCTGTGTAATTGAATCATATTTTAATAGTTTTTAATATCTATTTTTTAATATCTCGAGACAGCGAGCTAACATCTATATAAAAATGTATATAAAAACAGATGATACACGTTCGATTGGTGTCGCCAACTTGTAGCGTATGTTTGTACTACAACTGCTGTTTACTTGAAACTTTTATTACATGCACATACGTGGATATTTTTCACACACATACTAAAATTAATTTAGATTAGTTTAATTTTATTATATATATTTCATATTTCGATACGAAATAATTCTTTAAATGATAATTTGTATTATACATTATTTACATAAAATTAGATAGAATTTTGTATATATTTAAATTATTTAAATTATTATAAATTCAAAATACAATTGCTTGAATTCCGATGCGAATTATAGGGTCATCTAATTAATATTGAGAGAATTAATCAGCGAAACGAAACGATATCCTCTACCGAAACAAATCAGTGAATTGCGCATTCATCCGGCTAGCATTAAACGTCACTCGTGTCATTGCGTTGGTCGTAAAACTACCGCAACAATTACCGCTCTTTTGTCGAATACGCTTACGAATAATCGGCTACCACCGACAGGCATTAGCGTTTATGACGTCATTAATGTGAGATATCGGAGAACGTCTTCGAAAACCGGAAGAGCTTAACCTCGATTTCGTGCTGCCCACCGGAACGTAATGCTTCCTCATGACTTCCGATTTGATTCGGTTATATTTTATGCGAGTCCACCGTGAGGGTCAGTGAACGTCGATGGGGCCATCGGCATCGTGCTCGACGGTTAAGCGAATTATTGAATATTGAGCACGGGGCCACTTCTTCGTGATCGCCATGCGAAGGGTAGCGGAGAGACAATGTTCCCGACAATCCCGACGCCCTGTGATTTACGTGCAAATATCGCTCGGCCTGCGATATAGCTCAGAGAAGAAATGACCTCTGACGCGGTATTATTCGACACGCGTACATTTACGTCGCGTACCAAAATCTCTTAATTTATCACGCGAGAAACAGTGATTCTATTTTACGACAAGAAAATCATTATGTATCGTTAATATTATTTGATATTCTTGTTTTGTTCGGTTTAATCGTTGCATCGAAATTCATCCGAGAAGTTAATGTTCTATGCTCGATGAGCAATGGCATTTATTCTCAATTGGCAGATCCACTTGAGTTACGGATAGTTTATATCTTGTAACAATTAATCCTCATTGTCGACTCACTAGCGGTCGTTTACTGTCTGGCTTCTTAATTCACCATCTCGATGAAATTACGCTTCCCGCGCTATCATCAGTCCTTTTCTAAGCACTTTCGAAATTAGATTCACGCTTCCAAAAGGCGCTCTTTAGAACACGGAGTCGCTTTCTGCACCCTCCGTGTTTCGTTACGCGGTGGGTGCCGCAAAACCGAATAATTTTCGTTCGTAGAGACGAAAGGGTGGATGAATAAGTAAGGAGACACCACTTCGTCCCATTACGCGTGTTGTACTTTACAGGTAACTATATAACAAGTATTCGTTAAGAAATGAGGCTCAGAGTACAGAATCTGAGAAAGTTGACACATTAAAATTTAATTTCTACATCATCGTAGCGCTTGAGAGAGAAGATCGATTTTAAAACTAGATCTCCGGCATATCAGTTGCGAATTAATCACACGCTATTTCTCTTTTCGCATCTTGAATAATCATTAGATGTCCTTGTTAAAAATATTATGCGTTGATTTTAATTAGATTCGCGTTTCTCTAAAGAGAGCTGCGCTTCGGAGAGAAGCAACCCCTTGGGCCGCCTTGGGCGGCCCATCCCTTGCGCCGAGATCCGGCGCCCGAGTAATTTTCGATTGCCCAGGCGAAACGACGGATGAATAAGTAAGAAGATATCGAGCCTCGAGCCGTTTGCGCCCACTTTGTACTTCGACCGCCGTCGATGCGGGTATCAGGTGGGGGATGAGGAACGGGGGTGCTTTGCTAGGCACGAGACGCGACGGGGAGGGAAAGGAACTCGCTTACACTGCCACGGGATTTCGCGAGCAATTACGTGATTAAGACGCCTCCGGCTGCGCTTGGGGTCTACTAAGTACGTACTTAGGTCTGATCCGTTACCGTACTAACTGGCTGCGGCTGTCTTCCTCTCTTTCCTCCATTCACCCATCCTCGTTCGCTGTTTCATCTTCCGTGATTCCTCTCGCAGAGCTTCTCTTTCTCTATCGTTGTATCTCTCATGTACCATTATCTGTTTCTCCTACGATACGATTTTGTGTCCTATCGTGTTCCTCCTCGTTTCTAAGCACCTTGCTTTATACCACTCTCCTGTCTCGTTTCGAATGGCTAACGATGTTGTCGTAAACTGTTCGTAATCTACTTTACCGTAATGGTCTGATAATTCTTCAGTAGATCCTCTTGATGCCTTTTCCTTTTTTTAATCAACAACATATAATATACATGTACATATATTCATTGTATTGATTTTGATTAACATTCAAATTGTATGTAATTTTTTATCTTAGCATTTCTCAAAAACTCATGCTTATATTTATAACTACTTGTTGTTTGATTATAATATTCAAGTGTTTTGAAAAAAAAAAGTTTCAGAACACTTGATAAATTCTGTTTTGCTTCACTTTCTCAATTCAATTCCATTTCTCACTCTTGGCGACCTTTAAGATCGCGCCTGTAGTTTATACACTCTGTGAGTTCCCTCTTCGCTTTGAAACGTCGGAGAATCGCGTCGTTCCAGGGATGTCGGGGTTGGTTGGCTGGCTGGCTGGCTGGCTTTGCCGACGACGTGAGTTTCAGTTTTCCGGAAATTAACTAAATAATTCAAGAGGCGCAACTCCCGAACAGCCCATCTTTGTCTGTCTTCCTTCCTATCCGGCAACCCATCCTATGACCGACAACGAAACATCTCCGTGGAGAGATTCGCGCCGATGTAAATTAAAAAAGGCTGCTGTCCGGCCTTTTATCATCCGGCCTGTCCTCTCGCTGCACGGGCTGCTGGGTTTATGGGCTCGCGAGAGGAGTTTCGAGTGCGTTAGGTATTCATTAGAGACGATGGACAAGCGCGCGACTGTCCGGGAAGGTGGTGGTAAAATAAAAAGAGTAATAATTGCTGCTGAGTAACGCGCGAGTGTTATAAACATTTTACGGTGCTTTTAATTAATCTAGGAATTATGATGCTTTCCCCGCGATATTCCGTACTCTTTATTCCGAGATAAATAAAGTTTACAGATATAATATGTATAGAGAATAAGTACACAGAATCGATTCTAATTCGTGGATTTTACAACGTGTCTGAAAAAGTTAATTTCAATTTAGATTAAGAATTTTTTCAATCATCAAGAATCAAGAAATATTATATTACATTTACCAAGCATCCATTGCGTACATTCTATTCTCGCGCTTAATTCGATACGAAGCGTTCTAATAATACTACTGTCGTTTGATCATTTCGCGATTTCAAAAACGTGAAATTAGAAGAAATTGTGAGAAACCGATAGAGATAACGATAAAGTGCTGAGTGTCAATGGATGAATCGTTCAGTACCATCCTCTTTCGTCTGACGCGTCCAACTGCCGCAAGTGCCTAAGGGGTATATGACGCGTAGCATGGTGTGAACGAGGCCTCATTTGAATCCGAATGGAGACGATTTTCGCAGAAGAGGCTGTCAGTGAAATGGCAGTTCGCGAAGGGGTGGCGATAGATAGAGAGAACGGAATGAGAATCGGGCCTCCGTGTCGAGGAACGGAGGAGATGGCACGAATGTTGAAGAGGGAAGAGAGCACGAGAAGCCATGCTTCGCTCCGTTTTCCAGCGCAACGGCGATGCTAGCAATATGTCACCGACAGATATTCGTATTGGTATTCCGAAGAGCGCGGGCCGTCGACCGGAAGCTCATGTATTTCCGTTTCCATGCCGCGCGTCGAGTCGGGATTTTCCTTTTCTTCCTTGCTCCGAATTGAATTTCTTCGACTCCTTCGATCCTCTTGAGATACGTACAGTATATGTGCGCGTCAAAGAATTTCATGTGATTTAATAACTGTAAAGGAAGAGATTGCGCGAGAATCATCGATCGTAGTAAAGTTGTAGGCAGGGTTTGCGCGGAAATATTGAAGTAAATATGTTTACGTGTATTGAATATATGTATGAGATTTCTTTTAAAGAACTAAGCATTTCACGCTACACGGAGAAAATTTTATATTAAGTTTTAATACAATTTCAAATTACACTTTACTATGTCTTTTGTATTGTATTTTCCATGATCACAACATAAAAACGATGATTCCGACATAATTTTTACTATGGTAATACTAAATTTTTATCACATAAATGAAGTAATTTTTGTTAAAAGTCAGCGCTTAAGTCAGTGCCATATTCTAATGACTAAACATGAAAACAGTTAATTTTTAGTTAATTTTTAGTACGCAAACAAAATTTGCTATATATTTTTTTACTTATCTTTACAATACCAATTTTTATTCAACAAGTTTTGATTTTGTAATAAAAAATTTTTACTAAGAAAAAGTGTAAAAATTATATTGCATTATTGTTTTTAAAAAAATAGCTATAGCATTTAAACTTATAATTGTCATGATAGTTCGCAGCTTCTACTAATATTATAATAATTTTAAGTATAAAATTTTCTCCGTGTATAATATAAAATTGTCTCACGTTAGGTATATGTTTCACATAAGATACTCTAACAAGTAACTTAAAAATATAATTTTGTTTCATTGTTTCGCAATGATCCATTCTTATTTTCCGTTCCCATCGAAGTAATATCACTTTACGTCGTTATTAAGTTCTTGCGAAAAACACTCGAGTCGTAAGAATTTTCCGGGAAGAAAAGGCACTGTTGAGTACCGCTCTTCCATTATTAGTATTTTCGTCGAATCACCCCGGTTCCATCCGACGAGATTATTATCCTGCCGATTTCATAACATCCTTCGAGGTGATGCCGCCTTCTTCGTCCACCCTCTCAGCCTTATACGCCTTCCGGCGTATAGCGCTCGCACTCCATTAAAGTAATGAAGACACCAATGACGGTTCATTCTGCGTCGTGACGCTTCAGGGGTCCAAAGGGTTTCCTTCCAAGGAGTTTATTCCGCGTCGGGGGCCGTTAAACTCAAAACAAAACCCGTGGAATCTTCTTCGATTCCCCTCGCTCTCCTTTCTTCGTCTCATTTTCCGTGTCTCGCGTCCTAATCTTATCCACGATTCAACGTCAACCAGCGCTGGTGTTTCTCGTCACGGCACAAAGGATTTTATCGTTCCGCCTGTTTCGCATCCCGGGCATTAACCTGCGATGAGCAGAGGCGTATTATTCTTAAATTACGCGATGCCCGCCGTTCCTACGGCCAACTTCTTCATTGCCACCTAATTTGACACGTCCGCTAACGCGCGCACAGTTTCACGTTGTACGGAAGCTCCTCTTGGTTCTGTCTGTCTTAATTCACTTTACCCGCGTGATGATCGTACTGGAAACTTAAGCGAATTGTACTGGCGCCGCTAATTGCGTTACAAATGGAAACACGTCTATCAGGGGAGCGTTTATATTTGATTGTCGCCGCATGAAATTCAGGTGCAATCCTGCGGATACATTGGATTTTGTAATTATTACATTAACCCAATGCTTTTCATCGATCAAATAAACGCTCATTGTGTCTGGTCGATTAAATAATTACTGACAATTTTATGTATAATTGTCCAAATCGTGAAATTGAGAAGTATACATGCACATATAAGAAAGTCATATATGTATGCATTATGTGCTTGCCGTTAAATAATAGTATTTATTGTATCGGACATTCATAATGATTGCAGCCTTACAGAAGTCTGAAATTTTTTCTCCCATTATACTAAAAGTGCGTATATAATGAAGAATGCCGCCGATCTTTAATTGCATGTCAATTTTCGACTTGTCACACGAGTCAGATTCGAGACTGCCGAAATGAGAGATCCTCGCGCATGCACACATCGCCCGCCATATGTCGCATTGGTCGCGTGCCTTCACGAGAGGCCTTTCGTGGTAGCGTAATTACGTGCTCAAGAAATAATGAACGACTAATATTGTCGTCCTGGCTGGCGACCCCCTCCTCCTCTTCTCTCTCTCTCTCTCTCTCTCTCTCTCTCTTTTCCGTTCTCGTCGAAAGCGCCCAATCCGTCACGACTTATCGACCTTTCGCTTTTTGTGTCGCTTTCTACGAGCACGAGTCCTTTGATTGTCCGACCTTTTGTACCGTATTCACATGCTCCACTCTTTTATACATTTCTCCCGCTCGTTGTCTCAGCGAATATTCGGTCGTATTTCGAGGATGTTCGGTATCGATTCGTTTCGTATGCGGTTTCGAGTACGCTTCAATCGCAGTTGGGAGATATGGATCTGTTAGGCAGACAGGTGAGGCGTGGGAAGCCGCTTTACTAAAGTACTCGATCTCAGAATACCGAAGATACTCTAGAATGGATAGTTCCTTGAATGAGCCTTGTTAATAAACGAGGTCTTTATATGATTTCGATTTTGTGATTTGTAAGTTAGTCATTTCTATTATATATAAAGGAAATTGTGAAGTACATTATGTCGAATAATTAAAATTTATACATATTCAAAACACGAATACACTAAATGTAAATACTAAAATGTAATGATAAAAAATCTATTGTAATTGTATGAATTTGTAAAGGAATAAAAATATTTTTATACAAATGTTGGCTTATAAAATTAAATTTTTTTTGAACACTTGCAAATCTGATTACTCGTGTTGCTAAAAAAACATTAATTTTATAAGATAACTTTTTATAAGAATATGTTTATCTCTCTCTCTCTCTCTCTCTCTCTCTCCCTCCACATTCATATACAATAAATTTGTTGAGCATTTTGAATTGCGCCGGTTCCATTTCGGAGATACATGATGCGTTTTCATAACAGGCTGACTCTGAAAATTTATAAACCCTCCACGAATGACATGCGCATGCCATAAATCAAATCACTTCGCGGGAAACGTTCGAGAATAAATACAAATGTCTCGGTGTATAAGTCCTATACGGTTCTGTCTACTCTAGAACGAGGGCTGGAAAGCGGCGCTATTAATTAAACTCTTTGTCGTGCGATCAGCAAGCGAGAGAAGAGTTGGCATCATGTTACCCACCCTGATTCGTCACGGAGGCGGCTCTTGGCTCGATAGATTTTGGCACGATACATCCGCGAAAGGTTGATAGGGACGAGAGGGGTTGAAAGAAGAGAGGCGTATGTATTCCCCGCTGTTCATCGTGTTTCCTCTCGCGAAGAGTTGGAGGAACGTAAACGGGAGGAGCGGGGAAGTGGGAGGGTTCTAATTAATGGGTGGCACTGTGCTTGACATGTTTACTCTGGACGTAACCCCCTTGAGTCTCTCCTACCTTCTATTCTTTTTCAGGGAGGGCGGCGATACAGTCGTACTCGGTATCTCCCTCTCGCTTCCTGTCGTTTTCTTCCTCCGTCTATCCTTCATTCTTCTTCGTGCACTCGCCTCTCTTTCTTTTTTTTTATTTCCGCGAGTTTAGTCAAAAGCGCCACGCAAATACTCGCTCGGCGAGCGACCAATTATGCTGTGCCGACGAGAGTCGGCGAGAAACTTTAGAGTTCTGATTAAACACAGTGCTCTTAATGGATGGTGCTTCCGGCAGCGGGAGCTGGAAACACGTCATGCGCTTAAGCGATCGGTGATAACGAAAAGAAATTGAGTGAAAGAGGGTTCGCGCGCTGTTTGCCCAAATGAGAGTTGTTAATATGGCAGAACAATAGTACATATATTCTTTATTTGCTTGTTCTATGAAAGCATCGTCTCTATCAGTGGAGAAAGATTTTACCATGCCAAATACGCACTTAACAGCAACATGACTGGTCAAATCGAGCTTTGTGGAAGTTTTTCACGAATGAGAAAATGGTAGCGGGTAAAATTAAAGCAGTGGCAAAATTAATGTAATAAATTTGGTGCAATATGCTTGTTCGCAATTTTCAACGCACGTGTGACTAAAGCGGCACGAAATAATTATATAATTACCGCCCGGTAATGTGACCGCGACCAATATCATAAACTCCTCGCCCTCTTCTGATACACGGTCCGCACACACACACACACACACACACACACACACACACACACACACACACACACACACACACACACACACACACACACACACACACACACACACACACACACACACACACACACACACACACACACACACACACACACACACATTTTGACGCGGATGCGAATCTAGCGCACAGCGTGGCTACGTTTGCAATTTTATCGCCGTCCCGGTGTTTTAAATGCTTCGCGTAACGGCCGGCGTATCCTGCTCATAGAACTGGCAGCGCGAGATGCGCGTTTACTCTATCTAATCGCTGATAATGGAAAGAGATTAAAAGGAGCGGCGGTAACCTCGTGTAACGTGAATTCTGCGTCGCAGCAGCTTCGCACGCGATGCACCGCGTGCATATGACGCGTGGTAGATATTGCGAGTCTGTGTATGACCGCAGCTATATTTAGACCTTTAGGTACAAAAAGTGTAATTTTGCATTTATCATATTTTTTACCTGGAGGAAAATTATTACTCAAGAAGTAAGTAAATCGAATAAGATTATTGATAGTATGTATTATATATTATATTAAATTAGATACTCTCTCTCTTATACAATAACAATTTTTGGGCATAAAACGCAGAATTTTGCGTTTATTATATTTTTTTATTGAGTTATTTAATTTTCGTATAGTAGAATCATTTGACAAGAAATTATTATCTATAAGAATTTTGTAAATTGTCTAAAATAAAATTTTAAGTAACAAATTATTTTACATATAAGTAAATATTAAATGATATATCCTTTATTTCTAACTAAAAGCATAACTAGAAAAATGTGAGTTATTACTATAATTGAATTAGATAAAGATATTAGATAAAGATTATCAATTATCATAAGTAAATTTATTTAGTCAACATTTGTGTCGTTTTTTAATTTTTCAAGAAGATAATATCTTTTATGAGAATGATATTTTCTAAAGAAAACTCTTCTTTTTATATACAAGAATACTCATAATGTATGTATCTATTCTATTAATAAAATTATGCGACTATATCATTATCGCATATCATAATCGCATAATTTTATTAACAACGTGTACTGATACAACAGTAATTTCCAACTTTATCATGGAAACCCTTCGTTGCGCGTAAATTCTATCACGTTACTGCGCGTTGCAGTACGACCCGTTATAATAATTATTTGACTAGTGCAACGCTAGTTATCGTATCATTTTCTTTAATTTTGATATACAGTTTGCGTATTTCGCGTCGACCTATTACGGTATCGACCGAATGTACGACAGTACGTTCTGACATTTACATGGCGCGAGGATGGACGACGATGTTATTTCAACGTTACAGGATTGTATCGGTTAGACGTTCAAAACAAATATTTTTTCAAATTCGATGAGAACATTTTCATTATATATTTTTCTCGATGCTTCCATAAATGACGCAGTAGTAGCTTCTGGATGCGGTTGGTCGGGAATAAACAGATAGCCCGGTCAGTACGTCGCGAGGGTATCAAGATCAATTTATCGCGTCCAAGCAGTAACATTGTAGTCTACGCAGATGATAATCGCGCGCTTGCAGTTAATGCAACATAGTGTTATGTGCGCTTCGATCCAGCCTAAACCTGAATACACAGCAGGTTGTACATTACGGAGCAAATGCTACGGTCCGCTGTGATAACAACGCTGCTTACGATAAACCCTGAGTCATGCGAACTCGTGTTTCTTGTTCACTGTTACGCTACATTTTATGTGTACCTTTGCACATATCGCATTCAACGTATATATCTCATACCAGAATTAAGAGGATGAAGATAAACCATAAATGGCCAATTTTTCTCTAATTTTTCACGTCTTAATGATATCACCTTGTGTGAATGTTTAATGTTCAAATAAGAAATAAGCATGACTCAAAATGAGTTTATCAAGCTCGAATTTGATTTAAGCAAACTTACTTGTACAGACGATTACACCCGAGATGTAGTAGCGTGACATCAGTATTAATCAATTCCATGCAATTTCCAAATACGCTTGATTGATCCTGGCTACTCAAGATAATTATAGCCTAGGAAGCTGCTACAGGTGCTTGTCTGTCTACGTTCTCCCTCTCCCTTTCTCTCTCTCTCTCTCTCT
>NW_012130079.1:1480944-1481730 GCF_000143395.1 Atta cephalotes
AACGTACGTACGTACGTACGTACGTACGTCGTCGTCTCTCTCTCTCTCTCTCTCTCTCTCTCTCTCTCTCTCTCTCTCTCTCTCTCTCTCTCTCTCTCTCTCTCTCTCTCTCATACGCGCGCGCACGTATTCTCCAATGTGCATTCCACAAATCAATGCGCCGTGCGACATATAGCATGACACATGTAACATACGCGTAATATTTATCTAGAACGGAATCGTAGTCGCATGATTTAAAAAACGAAAGAAGATATGTTGTAAAAATGTCTGTGCCCTCATAAAATACAGATTGTTAATGAATCTTAGAGTTCGTCGCGTTTGTCCACGATTACATTGTTGTCAGATCCATTATGGTTGAGATCACTATTATTAGCGTTGTTAGCAGAAGATCTCTGCTCTTCTATAATGCAATTACGTATCGATAGCTTGTTGCGTATATCGCTTGTGATGAATAACAATGCTCGCTACGATCTTTGATCCCTGGGAGTACAATCCGTGGGAGTACAATCGGAGCATTGCTATTTGGGATGAATTGCATCTTCGACGTGAAAAGATAAAAATATTACGCAGCTTAAGTTGATCTGAGATGATAGCTAAGTGTAAGAGAATGTAGATTCGAGACAAACATAGAGAGAGGGGGGAGGGGAGGGGGGGGAGAGAGAGAGAGAGAGAGAGAGAGAGAGAGAGACCCGCANGACTATTAGAGAGTAGTAGACGTACGTACGTCCGGTCCGTTCCTTTACCTTACTTAACGTAAAGTAATTAATTACTACACTACCGAACGAC
>NW_012130079.1:1481846-1488983 GCF_000143395.1 Atta cephalotes
GAGAGAGAGAGTAGTAGTAGTAGTAGTAGTAGAGAGAGAGAGAGNGAGAGAGAGTGGCGAGAGAGGAGGAGGAGGAGGAGGAGGAGGAGGAGAGAGAGAGAGAGAGAGAGAGAGAGAGAGGCAACTCGCATGCAATTTACAGAGATTGATCGATCGCGCTTTCCATTCAAGATAATTATCATCAACCGAGCTACTGTCATCTGCGTTCTACCATTCCCTAATACAAGTCTACAGTTCAGTGGAAAGCAACGTGTTGCACGGTTGCAGTATTGGAGATGCAGTATTGTGGTAATGAATGGTGTTCGCCCTTCAAAGGACTAATGTGAAACAGCTATCTGCCAGTAGCCTAGAATAGCATTTCTCGTTCTCGTTCTCTTAAATAAATAATAGATTCCGATAAAAATTTTCAAAGATTAATCAATTTGTAATTTTGATGTACAATATGTATCTATAGTTATAGAAGTTTTCCGCCGCTGCTACTATTAGCTGCTAGTCACGGTTTGAACATTTGAATCTTCACCGGACTAGGTAGGTAATTTCAATTTGACGATTGATCGATACCTATATACCACTCCGCGTGATTGCTGCTTTTGAAGTTCACGGAAACGCGTCTACTAATTGTGTAGGATTATACGCCGTAGCCTGCACATTCATTCGTAAATTAAAGAATCTGTGTTTTAAATACCACTTTCATGATGATCATGCAATATCTTATGTATGTAGTTTTAATTGCAACACTGATTGGATATTCTTTCAGAAATATAGACACGTAATCTCTGAGATTTAGTAATAAAGCCGCTATATATTTCGTCTCCTCGAATTTAGTATTTTACCTTGAGAATTTCGACATAATTAATTCAGCTTCTAAAAAAATTGAACGCCAATTTTGTAAATGCCTTCCTTTAGCTCTTCTATTATGTTGTAATTATTTAATCTCTTGATCAAATGCTCGAGATTGGTTATATCAGAGAAATACAATCGCGATTGTTATCAGATATTGCCTCTCGTTTCTTCTTCCTCTTATGACATGATGCGAGTCAGATAACGAATGTAACCAGCTGTCACGGATGTTCACGCATGCCGATATATCGCATTACATTACTCGTGCTATGTATCTGTTCATCCTTACGTTTTGCTGCTTTAATAAGCACGAGACTCGCGCTTGCACATGCATACATATAGACTTGCTACACGTCATGGAAGTTCGGGTTGAAAGCAAATAGCCTCTGGCGCGAAGCATTAATAATTGATTATGACGTCAAATTCGGTCGTAGACATATACTAAGTGTAATATAGTTTGGGTACATAGTTTGGATATTTAATTATCCATTTTGTCAGGACTAAAACGAAACGTATTGTA
Source organism: Atta cephalotes (assembly GCF_000143395.1). NCBI lineage: Eukaryota > Metazoa > Arthropoda > Insecta > Hymenoptera > Formicidae > Atta > Atta cephalotes. The sequence goes on from NW_012130079.1 coordinate 1,483,207, forward strand.
TTTGAATTGTAACGATCACTTCAGTAAAATTTACTTAGTGACATTTTTATTTTCTTTACCATGAAAAAAATTGTTTTAACTCTAAAATGTTATTATTTTGGATGATGTATAAATTTTACACAGGGAAATATTCCATTCTTAATATAACACAAGTTTTTCACACATTTATTTAATAATAAAATATTTATATAATTTAGACTTTTATATAAACACAAATAACCTTATTATTAACTTAAAAAGAAAGAGAATAAACACTATCAAATTTAATCTTGAAATATGGAATATGTAATCTAATTGTGTGTTTTTATATATTTAAATAAAATATATAACACAAAATAACACAAAATAACTGCTTAAAAATTGAAATCATTTATTACGCTTTGTCATTTATTATAATACTGATCACCAGGATGTTTAAAACTAACATATACGACACAAAATTTTTAAAATTTGCACTGCTTGTTTTAGCTTTTAGCATGACAGATTGTATCTCTTAATGACCATTGAATGATCTCGCTCAGTTGTACGTAAAATTACATACCGAGTATTCTATATTTAATAGAATAACAATTTAATTTATTGATATGAAAAGAAAATTTTTCATTCATCAATTTTGACATTAACATTAAAAACAGAGATTTGAAGGCGATGATAAATCGCCAATTTGTAAGCGATCGTTAAACAACTTGTACATGATCGCGATCTACTTTACACGAGGTATTAAACGCTTCGCCGACGCGCGATATCGATCATTGATCCTCCGCGCCGTATTTATCGCGACCCTTTCTGCCTCGTGCGACTGGCTCTGGCGGTCTCGGCAATAAATAAATTTCGCCACGCGACGCTCACAATTCTTCGCTGAGCTACAGAACTCTCGGCACCATTTACTATTTCGTGGATCGGCACCGACTGACCCAGCCACCCACACACGCATAGGACCACACAACACCGTGCATTTTTGCCCGCGAACATCCGGTTGTAAATCAATTCGGCGCATCGGAGGTATTTCAGTTAAATGACACATGAGAGTGTCCCTATAGAGCGTTCTCCTTTTCCGTTTCGCTCTTCTCCGATAAGTCTATCTCTCATCACTCCCTCCTTCTTGTTTTCTTTTCAACCGTACAACCCCGGGAGGATCCTACACAGGCCTGGGTGTAGAATTGAATGCGACGCATTGTATGGCGTAGTCTGACCGTACGATATTACGAGAGCGAGGGGGGAACGACGAGAGGGAGGGAGGAGACAGCAGAAAGAGAGAAAAGGGAGAAAGATGGGCGCGAGGGTCGAATGGGGTGATGAGGAATAAGTGAGAAGGGCGCCAAGTCTCCCGAATAGAACGAGAATCATGGAACGGAGCTCGAGTTATGTACTGTCCACCCTTGCCCAATGGGCGCGTTAAATTATGCCTTGTCTCGACCGGGACAGGATGCATCTAGATCTTTAAATACAAGAAACTTTCACAAAAAAATTTACAGTTGGAATTGCTGCGTTTTTACTTTGTATATAATTATGCTAATTATTTAAATCAGCTAATAATGATTATTTAATTAATATTAAAGCTATAATTACAAATAATCAATTTTGTAGCATTTTTTTTTCAATAAAAATGATTAATTTTTGAAGTATTTTTGAAGAAATTCTCTTTAGCCACATTGAAAAATTAGATTTGATTATTTTTAATGTCATTTTAATGAAAAAATTTTTCACAACGATCATTGAAAATCATCCATCGACTCGTTATCTAGAATGTATTAACTTTTATCACTTGTCTGCAACGTAGTAACGTTTCTTCTTTCTTTCTTGAAAAGTGTAAACGACAGTAGGAGACGCTTCATCATGATAAGAAATCTCAACTGGAGTCTGAGGTCATTCGAGCGCGCTCCCGATTTCCTTACCCCTGGAACCTGATTTGTCTTATCCCTTTCTTCGCCAGAATTCGTGTCTCGCGTCTGGTAACGAGGGACCAGCATGGAGGCAGTTAGGAAAAGGTCAAGTTTTATGGACGGATCGCCGCTGCTACGTTAGGTGGTAGGGAGGACATAGAAAAGCGGATAAGAGAAAGAGAAAAAAGCGGGAAATAAGGGAAAAGCGCGATCTGGGAATCGCGCGTAATGAGACTCTCAAAATATAGCCGAGGACGATTGTCGAGGGTCAGTCTACTGTGCCCTAACTGCAACTGTCCGTTTTTATTATTTTCCTTCCGCTTTGCCTTCTTTCTTGCGTTCTCTCTCTCTCTCTCTCTTTCTCTCTCTCTTTCACTGTGCGAAACTCCCCTTTCTGAAAAGGCACTCTCTGTCCATCCCTTCGACGCGTCGCGGTGTCGGTACGGTCGAACGATAAATTCAAGACTCTTACTGCCTGTCCAATGGCGCGACTTGAGAAACAGGATTGAGCGACTGCGACGATGAGCTTCCGAAATATCATATTGAGAGGAAATAAGACGGGACGATAAACTCTAGTAGAATTATGGTGCGCCGTTATCTGTGAAAGCAAAGGTCACGATCCTGAAATTTATCTTAGTAGGTGCCTTTAGTTCTTAGTGCTAGTAAGGTGTCCTGCGCTTTACTTGCGACCTTAAAGTCAGATTGATTGATAAATATCATTCTTTTTCTAATATCCCGTATAGGAATTGAACTTTAAATCTACACAAGTTTGCACTTCTTTTATCATCGTATCTTTTTATCTTCGTACTTGTTGAGAGAACGAAACTATAAATTATTCACACAAAATACATCATCAAATGAATTTTAAGCTGAAATCATAGAACGTTTATTAACATCGCGTTCATAAAATAACTCACGCAGATGGAATACGTGACATATACGATTTGTCACGAGGCTCACGTGTACAACAGTAATTCAGACGTCCAATTCGAGCGGCGTAGCTTATCGTAATAGTTGCCGTGGTAAACGCGGGTCGCAAAAATACGACCCCGTACCACCGTAGGCACTATTCCTACCCGCGGACCCAGACAAAACAGTTGCACGCCAAATTGGCAATATTCCACCCGTGTGTACTCGGCCGTCGCTGAAATTGGAAATGTAGCTCGCGCATCTAGATTGGCCGGCCTCGGTTGAGCGCAAACTCTTTCTTCTCTCTTCTCTCTTCCTCCTCCCCCCCTCCCCTCTCTCTCTCTCTCTCTGTGATGGTACTGTGGACGTGCTTCGTATGCTCTGTATTGAGAGGTGACATTCGACTGCTTATACTGCCCTGCAGACCCTCTTTTTTTCTACCTTTGGTCAAAGCTCTTTTTGTCTGAACTTTTTCTGTATATATCTGTACCTCTGCATAGATTTTGATGAGATATTGGACTACTTTATTTGTGCTGGTTGTCAATTTTCTCGAAGCTAGATGCCCATTGCTATTCTCTGGTCTGGGCATTTGTTTACCGACGTTTCAAAGTCGGATCAGAATATTTCTGTTTTATCTACCGTCACACGGAACAACAACGAAGGACTAGACGGAAGCGTAAATAAACACGGTCTCACTGTACACGAATCTTCACATACGATTAGTTATATCCAGCGGATAGATTGATCAGTTTTATAAGTGCGTCGTGAGTTAAGACATTTAATCGATGGAGGAAATAATATCTACAATGTTATTGAATTAAATTATATTACCACTTATAATATTTAAAATAATTTACAGAAAGTATTATTTTATCATAACTTTTGTGCGAACTTGTATATGTCGCATCATTTTTATTTTCTATTTATCTCTTTGTTTTGATTATTAATATTTACTTATGATTTTTTAATTTGTGATATGTATATATATATTAGGTGTAATAAAAAGAAATCCTATATTTTTGTCATGTAAATTAGTAATAGGAAAAATAAATAGGATTTCTTTTTACTTACACCTAATATATATATATATATATATAATAAAAGAAAAAAAAATAAATCTATATATATATACATATATATATATATATAGAGACTACCTTTTTTACTTTACTCTGTGTACATTGCGGTTCATTTTTATTTTGTACTTTTCTTTCTATTACATATTGCTTTTGATTTTCTGTGTGCATTATATCTATATATAAAATCTACTTTTATAATCATATGTACATCGTAGCGCTTTTTCTCTTTCCCTCTAGAGCGCTGTGAACGCAAAGAAAAATATATATTTACCTCTTTTCTTTCGTTCTCTCTTGTTCTTTTTTTCTCTCTACTCTCGCTTGTCTGTTATTGCCACATTACCAGGGAGAATATCGGTACCGAGACACGTTTTATTAGACGGAATTCCTAACTGTAATAATTTATCTATGCTGCCACAAATATTGCTCGGTTGCACCGTCACCTCTTATTATTTCTTTCTCTTTTTCGTTCGTTTTGTGATTATGGCTGCACGAGTTCACGGTTGCTGAATCGCAAAAAAGTGAGGTCCACTTTTATTATCGTCATTATTATCGCAATGCACGTCCGCGAGGAAGAAGAGAGAGGTATCGTCATAAAATTCAGAGTAGGTATTTCTCTTAATTGCAAATTGTCACATCCGTTTCTTTCGTTGTTTTGAGTTTTGCGGGAAAACATAAGATCATCTTGATGTTAAATCGTAATGTTTTCTTCATAAAATATAAGCATAGACTTGTGTAACCAGATATCCTCCGACTGATAAGCAATAGAGAAAAATAAAGGAAGAAATCGCAAAATTTTATCACTTTGTTCTTTGAAAGTTTTATCACGGTCTTTAGAGATGAACTGAAAAATGTTTTACCGCAACTAATTGCAATATCAATTAATGGAGAATATACGATGAGAAATTATAATTAATTATTCGAGGGGTGATATCTTTTGGGAAATATTTTGATAATTGTGCTGTATTATATGCATTTTGATAATAATTCGATGACCCATAATATCAAACGCACAAAGCAAAGAGAAGCATCAGTGCATCAATATCATTTTCATTTGCACGTGTCAGTCGAATTAATTCCTCGTCGAATCGGATATGATCGAATGATTTCCGCTAGAGCGAAAGAAGGAGATTTCTTCGTTTACGTTACTGTCGTCGCCACTGTTACTTCGTCCCAGGGGAGTCTTGGCGATCCAGTGTGCAATATCCCGAAAATGCGATCGGATCCTCCGTGGTCCACCACGGTTCATCTCTTACTCATCTCGTCTGACTGACCAGCATGTTCTCCGGCATAAAACGAGCGAAATGGTTTTGACATGAAGTGCGGGAGCGACGGCGACAGCGACGGCGACGAGGGTATGATACGGGGGCGGCGCGGCGTTCCATAATCCATTGTGTCCAGTGCCAATTAAACGGTGCTGCCATGCGTATGGTCAGGAACTAACCGGCCGTTCTCAACACGGTCACGGATCTGCACGCATACACGCACGCATCTCTATAGTACTATAGGTTTCTCTCTCTCCGCAAGAGGAACAGCCGCGGCTTGATGCAGGAGGAGATGGAAGAGGAAGAGGGTGAGGTAGACTACGGTTCGATTGGGGAGCATCTGGATCTCTGGATGTACCGGCAATTATCGGACCGGGTTACCTACAACCGTACACCGCACGCTCACGTACGCGTGAATACGTGAATACGTGTTTCAGAGAATGAGAGACAGAGCACCGAGCGGGAACGAGCAATACAGGAAAGATAAAGGGAGAAAGAGAGATAAATAAAGAGAAAGAGAGAGAGAGAGAGAGAGAGAGAGAGAGAGGGAGGGGGTAGGGGGGTAGGGTAGGTAGGGTAGGTAGGTAGGTAGTAGTAGTTGGTACGAACGTAAGTCGGCCGGACGGTACCGGTACCGTCGACGA
>NW_012130079.1:1489003-1532084 GCF_000143395.1 Atta cephalotes
AGAGAGAAGAGAGAGAAGAAGAGAAGAAGAAGAAGAAGAAGAAGAAGAAGAAGAAGAAGAGAAGAGAGAGAGAGAGAGAGAGAGAGAGAGAGNGGAGAGAGAGAGAGAGAGGAGGGGGGGGTGAGGTGAGGTGAGGTATGATTGTGCAAATGCGCGAGGACCCTTGCAGCATGCGTTATAATCGAGATAGTGGATCGCCAGCCGTGCGCGACAGCTCGGTAGAAATCCGTTGATTGGTCTCTGCTACTTGATCCGGGGTTAGATCCTCGGAGCTACCTACTAGTTGAGGACCGATCCGGTACGATCTGGCCGATTCAACCACGGCGATACCATCTCTCTCTCCGTCTACGTGTCTCCTTGACTACTGTGGTTCTGCACTCCCCGGGGTGAGTATTTGAACGTGTCGGTTTCGCAATCGGAAATTCGAGACGTTCCGGGGTTACGGGGAGAACAGGTGATTGTTTCTGACTCGCTTGTCCAGGTGTAAGTGTGGTCAGCCTTGATTGGATTGGACATAGCCACTGACGAAAGGGTCACATCGAATACCTCTTAATGACTAGACTAGATGACTAGGTGCGAATGTTTTATACGAATGTTTGGTCATGCTAACGCGGCTTAATGAGGAGAACCACGATTCTCATTAATGTCACAATATGATAATCGCAATATGATATATTTGTATGGAGGAATGATATAAAACCAGTCATACATAAAGATATATAAAGAATTTAATTAAAAGTAAGATTTTGATAAGAAATGAGATACTTTTAAGTCATCATTTTTAAAGGATTTATTATAAATGAATCTCTCACATGGATGTCACAAGTGATTAAATTCCTCAGGCTTTAGAGGCTGTGCGAGTATGATATCTTTCGTAAGATAAAGGGAGTAAAGGAATGTCTCAACGCTTGGTTTCGAGCACAAACGAGGGTGCTCTTGAACTCGCGTTTCTCCGTCTATAGGATTACTTCGTTCATTATGGCAAACGTATTACGGCGAGCCGCGCATCCCAGCGGGTTGCATGATGGAGATGTAATCGTGATATCTGTGTTTGCTAATGTAAATCCGTCGCGCTACCGGTATTTATAATGCAAGCGGGCATAATCGCGTGTCCAATGCACCTTACGTTGCATATGCATTTATCGTCCTCTCCATCGTTTTTATTATTGATGATGACCATTCGTATTTCCTGACCGATCTGCCGCAAGTTTTATACCTTCTTAATGAACCATATTAAGTACAGAATTGCGGTAATAATTATGCGCGCTGTCAATCTGAAATATAGTTATTGATCGTAGGATACGTGGTCGTTAACTAACGGAATTATGGCAGAATTCTTAAATTTTATTTACTAAATTAATTTCGAGATTGTTGACCGTCTTTTCGTGTCTCGTGCAACTATAATTTTATCAGAAGATATCTTTTTATAACGATTATAAAATTTCAATCCTGACGGTCCTTCGTTTCGTAATCGTTCGTATTCCTACATTTTCAATTTAACTGCTTGCTGTTGCTCTTTATACTAAATATTCAATTTATATTTTTTTTTTGCGATTAACTATTAATCGCAATAATCGATATGTCTCACGACCTTATCCTTAATATTCATATCACATTAGTTCAAGCGCTAAAGGATTTACAAGATATTTGAAATGCAGGATGAATCTTGGATCATGTAATCATTAAAACTTTAGCGTTCAGAGTTGTCACGATGATCAAGATGCATTGATTGTGAGACTAATCGAACTCGAGAATCGTCCGAGATGGTAGAAGCGAACTTATCGCGTGCTGTATGCTCTTTCCACATGGACACGTGTTCAACCACGTGTGCTTCGACCCCTCGGCCGTTACTTCTGCCTTTTTACCTCTTCGATTTTTCTTTTGCTCGCTGCTTCTGACTCACTGTAGAGTTCCTCTGTTTTTTTTCTCTCCTGCCTCTTGCGTTCAACTACGCTCGTCCTTTTTCCACTGATGCACGTATCTCATGTCTTATATAGGGTGAGTCGATAGAAAGTATTCTCGTATGATACAAAGGGAGAAGTATTCTCGCATGATACAGAGAGTGTTCGATCACTGTTTAAAAATATGATTAAGATATTTTCTAATTTGTAAGCACCTTCTAGCTTTCTAGCTTATTGTTTGAATTTCATGTCTTTAATCAGGCACAGCTTCACGTAAACTCGGCGTTGAAACTTCTTTTTTGCAAAATGTTGCAGGTAATAATTCCCTGTGTATCCACAATAAAAATGACATGAAATTTGTCATTTTTAATTAAACGATTTTACAAAATAAATTAAAATTTATTTAAAGTGTGACGTACACTTTAACACACTTATAAAATTTATTTTCTATTTATGGATAATGTTAAGTGAAAAATTATCAGAAACGATTGTTATCTGAGAGAAATGGTAATTCTTTAAAACACACCTTGTATAATCTCATATACTACACGATGTCTGTGTGTGCACACACGTACCGCATGTTTATCGTCCTTTTGCTTTCTGCGTGAAGAAGGTCTTTTATTATTTTATTATAGAACGGGTTTGTCAGTATATTGCGATCACGCGCGCGAATAAGACGAGGGAGAAGTGGAGTATAACCGCGTCAACAGTGCCACGGATCTCGGATCGTCCTGTGGCAAAATATCATATGAAATTGATACACAGTGTACCGAGGTTTACTGTACGTGGAGCCGAGCTGCGTAATTGACTGCATAAATTTTCCCACATGCAAAATGAAATATACTATTTTCCCCTAAAGAGGCGTAAAATTGTTACCTCGAGCTTTGTCTTGTTTTCTTTTAACGATGTTATGTATTGTGCAAAATGTATAGAAAAAAACATACGATGTTAATAAATGTCGTAATCTTTGATCAAATCATTTTTTCGTCGCCGGCAAATTTATAAGCCATAAAATGCATAATTCATTACGCTCCTTTCCTATATTTATTCGGTTATGATGATGAACGTAGTGAGGCGATGCAATATAGACGATGATAGCGGCGATGGCTACCGCTCGTGTATATACGGACCGCATAAATTCATTTAACGTGTGGTTATCGATAGCCATCGAAAGATTTATGACGTCGAAACCCTCCGTTTTATGATCATCTTGGCTACCCTCTAATTTTTGTCGTCGTGTTCCTCTTCTGCGATTGCTACTCCCTTCTGTCGTCATAAGACGTTGCATGTACTTTGACATCGTCAGAACGAATAGATGCTTCAATCTCGCGCTTACATAAATGCCATAAAATAATGAAATTAAGTTGCGACATTTTCGATACGAGCCCGCGGAATAAAAGGAGAGGTAATTAGAAGCCGCTTTAATCACTGTCGCTCGATGACTAGAATACCACTTCATGGTCGTTAGACATGGAATTACGTCTTCCCCGAATCCGACACTGAATACAATTTAATGAGCCTAATGACACTTTAATCCGTTCGTGCAAGGATGTCTTTGAAACATTGGCAACGCTCGAGGACAAGTCGGTTCTTGCTGTCCGCCTTAAGGTGAAGCCCTTTCCGCGAAAGTTTTCGGAATAATTAATTAATTTGTCCAATCGATACACTTCAAATTGGTTAAGTTTAGCAGCATGCAGTGTATATATCGATTTAGCTGATTAATTGTTTACTAACACGGTTAGTCTTCGACCTGTCGGGTTAATGTAACGATTCTCTGAATATCAACTTAATGAATTAATTAATTACTTTGTTTCAATTTGCTGTCTCATACGCTCTTTTAAATTAAACTTTGATTTAATAACGTGTGTAAAATTGAGAAACTAGGATAAAAATGGAAAGAGGTATCATACTGAAATACCTGGCATTAAGATGAGATATAGAAAAAAATGTTTTTTTTCTATCTTATAATTTAAATGATATTTTTAAGTATAAAATATTTACAATTTCTGATAAGGATGGAAATATATTGCTCGATAGAATCCAGGAGTTCGAGATTTTTTTTTTTTGAATTTAACTCTTGCTCTCAGTTTCTCAATTTTAATTTAATCGTTGGTATCGCATCATGCGATATATCTGATAGCCATTCCCCGGCGATCACGACGATATATCGATATTATTATTTCCGCCATTTAATCGGTAGCGCTTAACGGTAAACGCCGTTTACCGTTTTGCAAAACCAAAATCGAGTATTTGTCGAAGGTTGGAGAAAGGTTGTAAAAGTAGTCTTTGCGGCGGGCTAAGGTCAGTGCCGCGAACATAATATGGTTAGTGACCGCGTGACGTCAGATAAGTGAGAAGGGAGGGAAGTGAAAGGGAGGAGGAGACCACGTGACGACGATAAAACAGATCGTACGGGTGGGGACCACGTGTAGCACGGTGGACAAACGGGCTGGTGAGGCAAACGGGAGGGAAACTGGATGGTCTGCCGGGTTACAGCGGGGAAAGGGTGGCTGTTGTTCGGTGTTGAGGGGAAAGGTCGGCGGGCGTAGTACTACGCCTCGTACTACACGCACGTGCGTGTGTAAGATGATAACGAGAGTGCACGCATTGGCTCGCGGACGCGCGCGCGCAAACGCATGTGTGTACTTCGCGTTGATATGCGTAGCGAGAATTCGATCAGGGTCGGACGCGCCATCCAGATCTATGGATCGAAAGATGCGTTCACATTTCCGTGGAAATAGAACGCACAGGTTTTCAGCGATAACTGGGCTGAGTAATCTCGATTACTTCTTTTTCTCCGATCTCAAAACATTTTCAGGCTTTGGAGAATGCACAGTTCGTTCGAAGTAAAAATAACTTTGTTAGAGGAAATATGGATATGGCAAAGTACAAAATATGTTTCTCCAGAAATAAAATTCAATCTTTTCGTGAAATGCATTTTTCTTTTAACTCTGTTTGAATAAAAACTATTTGAATCAATAACTGATTAAGCACGATTTACATAAAATTTATCTCATTGTGCTTTATCAAATTTTCGTCCGAAATGCGATTATTTTTTTCAAAATTGTCTCCTTTCAGAATTATCAATTCTCTACTTATTATTATAATTAATTTCTTTAATTTTTTCCAATCTTCGATTATACCTTTTATCAAAAACATGTATTTCGGAGATGGATGAATAAATTAATAATAGAAAATTCGGAATTGTTCGATTAAAGGAAGGGGAATTGTTTTACGACGCGAATGCGATGCGATCGATCGCTGATTGATTACGCGTGTCTATTCAGATTCACGCGCGGATGCGTATTGCATTACGCGCGATTTACATATGTCAGTTCGACGGTCGGTCCGACCCTGAGAGTAATAATGGTTCGTACTGCGTAACACGTAATACGATGGCGAATACGGGAGAAAGACAGACGCGGACAGTGGGCAGGGAGGGGATGGAACGAGGACGCCGGAGGGCGAGCATGAAAAAAAAGAAAAGGAAAAGAGGAAGAGCAGAGGCCTGCGAGTGCTTCGCGCACGGTGCAACGATAACGCGTTCTGCAGGATGACTGATAGCTTTCATATCGCAAGAGGATGTTGCGGATGCGTGGGTAGATGCGGGGATGAGGCCACGGACAAGTTTCCTTTATCATGGCGCATTACGAATCTAAAGTCCGATATATATGACAACGAGCGTGGTGTATTGTCAAAATACGCGGAAGAGACGTAAAAGATTACATGCCAAAAAAAGACATGTAATGCTCCTTTTAATCTTTTTGTCAAGACAAATAATGATGATGAAATTTATTCCTGTTTCCTGATACTTTAATTTCAAACAAAGAATTTTTATCGTCGTTCCATGTATTTTTCACGCATTTTTACTGTTTTTAATTGAGTTTTAATTTCAAATTATTTTCATCATTTCTCCATGTATTTGGTGCACGTTTCTCCTTTATTTTTTGCGTCTTAAATCTATCTTTTGTAATATTTGAAATGAAAAAAAAAAAGTTATAAACGTAATTTCTCAGATATTAGCGTAGTTCTAAAGAACACTTAGCACGTGTATACAAAATTACTATCTCATCACGATTTCACAACGTTTCACGATACAATTTTGTATGACTTGTATGTATAGAAGAACGCGAGTTGAAATCCAAGAAATCTCTCCGAGATTTAGCGGAATAAAACGTGGGTGCACATCGGATCGCAAGCTTAACGGCAACTCTGTAAAAAGCTGTATGCAGGGAAGTAAACGAAATGGGGCAACAATAAACGAACGCGAAGGCGAAAGGGGAGTGGCCGATGGAAACGTCAAAATGTAACACGGTATTACGAAGCACGTACAAACGGCCGGTTGTTCTGCAATAATGCCGGTATTGTTGAGCTTATCAAGCGAGGCTAATTGGACGCCAACAGCTGGACCGAGACTTCGCTGTAACTCGGACTGCAGTCCGCGCGCCGCCTCTACTTTACACTGATAATGTAATGGGACCTATCTGGAACACAAAAGGCCGCAATAGATTAATGGATTTGTCTGAAATTGTCACCGAGTGTCAAAACAAATCGATGGGGAAAGCGGGAGACAGTATTTGCAGCTAGACGGAGAGTTGCGCGTTGCATCGTCGGCGTTGAACTCGTTAATCCCCTTTATCGGCCTTTCAACGAAATTGCATGCAAATGCGAAATGCAGTCCGACACGAATTCGACGAATCTTCCAAAACAAAACTTATAGTCTTATATTCATCTGATCTTTAACGGATCGTTTTTTCATAATTATCCATTTACAATTTCTTTTTTTACAATTTCTTCTTCATTTTGATTTCAGCTATAAACATTGATCTTGTTATCTCGATTTTATGCGTCACATGACAACACTATCGAGTTTCTTAAAACAGTAAACGAGCGTTGTAACTCTTCGCTACTTGAGTTTACGATGAAGCACAGAGAGAAGACAACGCGACGCGCGCAACGCAGTTGAGGCAGGCGATCGTATCGACTTTCACAACAGAAACACGAGGAGGCTGTGTTTGCGTTGCGAGAATCAACTTCGCGGCTCGGATGTGTGCGTGATGAACGCGCGCGAGCATTACGCACATCGTGCATGCAGTAATAATAGCCGAGGCGAGTCTCGATTAGAGCTTGCTCGTACGTAAGTAAGCAGGAGTGCAAGAAACGGTCGCCACGATGTGTTTTCTGTTTTACAAGAGAAAGAGGCGAGGAAGATTGCCGCGTGGAACGTGTACGTATGTATGTCGGATTTTGTACTATCGATCCTACGCAGTTCCGTCTAATGAAAGAAATAAATTGCCGCGTTCTCATGAAAATGGACCACTGTACGTGTTTCGCAATCGGCCGATGCCCTCTCGCAATGCGCTTTTATACACATGCATATATATTGATACTCGCTCGTATTTACGTATTTCAATCACCGTCGACAATTACGCTGACGCGCGATAATTTACATGTCGACTGTTCAATTTTGCACCATTCTTTCGGGCCATTATCAGTTTTCGATAAACGTAATTCGCGAGAGATTCGGTTCTCATGTAACTCATTAATATAATTAAACAAGCGTGTGTGAGTTGCTTTCAAACGTTGCATTTTTAGAACAGAGAATAGAAGCGTACACTGAATCGTCAGTCAATTAATAACTGCCATATCCTTCGCATAATGTTAGAAATGAAACGCGAACTACTTTAACCGGATTAAAGTCGGGGGTAGAGAGAACGAGGTCGAGGTTGAGTGAGGTTCCGTGTTGATTTTAACGAAATCTTCATTCTCCTCTCTTCGCCCGATTGGCGAATTGGTGCATCGCGGCCATACTCGAAATCGAAACTTCGCCGCGATTCTCTCGTCTCGAGTTTACCGAGTTCGAAACTAGTCGACCGTCCAATCGGACGGGATATCGTGCAAAGTCTGTCTCCTGAGACCCGTACTGTCCCTGGGTCGGGCAAAATTAGTCGATAAACCCCAGTTTAAAGTTCCCAAACTTCTACACAGGAGTTTGCCCCCGCGAGACAGTAGGAATTTACTTCTCCGTTGCGGAAAGGAAGATAAAGGGTGAAACAAGAAAAGGAAATCGAAGCCGAAATATCGGAGAGAAACAGTGAATAATTTTTCTGCTGCAAACTTATGAAAGGAATCGTTGCATAAGTCTGTTGCCCTTTATTAAGTTAATGGATTGGATGCAATTATCCTTTAAGTTTCTTTTTAAAAATTAATTATGATCAAATATCAAATTTTTTATTTTATAATTCTCGAATTATTGATAAAAAAAAAAAGGAAAACGTAGAGTTAAAGAGCTGTATATTTTTCCCGTGTAAAATTGCGCTGGGATTTCATCTCCGACTATACCAATCAGCAAGGCGCCACAGAAAACGCATTAATGAGTAAATCACTGGCTGGCGTATCGTTCCCGACGTTCTAATACATTTATTTCCCCGAGTTCGAGTCCTCGGTAACAACGTTCGTGGAATCAGCGATCGCGTTCCTCGCACTTCCCGGATGTGCGAATGTTGGCCGCGGTTATCTCGGAGGCGCGACGCTGCTGATTGATTGAGGCATCGAATTTCATTAATCACCCGTTAGCCGATGCGCGCCTCGTATGTAAATCTCGGTCGTATGATAGCATGTACAGCTAGATAGCGAGTATATAGATAGCGGGTTATCGCGCGGTCGTTCTTGCCAAGTGAATCGCTTCTTCCCCGCGGCTCTCGTCGGAATCGTGACTCATTTATTTGAAAATAATAACGTACGCTCTGCTCTCTTCTCTCATCCATGACATTTCTGATTTCTTCCTCCATCTCAGCCACATCTCTCGCTCTCCGTTTCTCTGCGTCGCTACTTTCTTTTTCTCGCGAATCAGCCTTCTTTCATCATCGGGAAATCGCAGCAGTTGTACTCCATTATCGGTCAATATTCCCGAGTTTAGGGTTTGATGCATCAATGAAAGAATTTTTTTACCCTAAGCGCTCAATTTTTTAATAACCTCTAATTAATCACGTGTGTAACGATTGTTACTTAATTATCCACATAATGTGCGTAATCTTTCTTATTTCATCGACAAATGTTTAAAAATAACTTTAAAGCTTTACAGTGCAATCGTCCATATTGTGAATTTTTTTATTTTTTACCTCCTTCATCTTTGTTTTTCTCTTATTGTCCAATCTCCGCGTGGCCAATCCTCTGTGTTGTGGTGATCCGAGCAGGTCAGCTGGTTAAAGGAAGCTTCTTTAGTTACAGTCGTTCGCGCAGTAACATCGGCCAATGAGGATGAAGACGACAGCCGCGATGGTTCTCCACGTTGGTAAATGGCCATTGAGTCAATTACGCGGATAAAGTGCGCCATTGTGCGGCGCGGCAGCGATTTTTCTAACCCCGTTCTTCTGTCACAGACGTTCGCGGGGTTAGATGGATAACGACTCGTGCCTAATGACATACGTTTATTTGATATGGTAGTTAGCGCACTTCCTTGTCATTCCCTTTGCTAATGGAATTAGAATAAGACGAAGAATGTATTGATTTCTTAAGAGCTTATAGATTTTTTACTTCCTGTATTATACAACTGTATATGCGTGTAATCGTTAAATCATAGTAAAAGGATGGTTCGAAGGAGAGAGAAATCTTTGCGAATACAATTCAATAACAGTTGATTGTATTAAGAGTAATTAAGGCAATCGAAATTACATCTTTATTATAAATAATATATTATAAATAATATCAGTAAATTAGTTATTTATTTATGTATTTTGTTTTTTCGCAATTTCAATGTTTAGTTCCAATATTATTCGTAATCCCAATATTATTCGTAATCTAAATGCGCAATATAAATGATAATGAAAATGAACACTGATGAAAGATGATAACGGGAATGAACATGGGAGTGATGATACAGCTGGACGACGGCATAATATTATAACAACAGCGCGTGATATTCACTTCTTGATAAAGCGATTACGATAATGATACATTATTATCATCCCATGATACAGCATAGTTATATGTCCACACTTCTGAATTGTTCTTTTATTACTATTGTTATGTGGCTTCATATTTCCGGTCTATGTATCGACGAATCTATGAGAAATTGGGGTCGATAAATTTTTTATGATATAATGATCGAACGGCGTTTTTTACGTGCACTATATTGTTTTTTTCTGGATTCTATCGAAAAGAAATGTGCAAACGTTTTATGTCACAAATGTTGCAATTATTTACGTACATTTTGCAGTTTATATAGTTCTAAAATGTGAGTGAATATGAAATAACGTATTGCAATATCTATGGTATCTCGGGAAGTTAATACGTCAATACGTTCGCTTTCTACTTAGAGATAAAATTTTCCCACAAGTCTCACATGCTAACGAATGCATCGCAGGTTTCGCGATACCGGAAATTCACTTAGTAAGATGCAATTATCCCGTACAACTCTCTCTTGTATATTAAATAAAAATCCCACGATCGGCGCTGTCCATTGTACTCAATTACAGCATTTATAATGCGGTATATCATCGGTAGGGTAGTGGCAGTCACGGGTTATTATTGACAAGAAAAAACGTATATATTGCCATTGAGGTATCGAGTGTTTCTCTTGGCGCGTGTACGCCCATAATATTTGGTTATCCCTATGCACGTGATCTTTCGAAAGTTAACGATAGGTTCGGTACCACCAGCATAACCCCTTCCACCGTTTAACCCCTTCGTTCAACCACATTATGAATAGCTACCCCAGTTATGTGTGAGCGTTATCTCACGCCTTCGCGTTTACTCCCTCTTATATCTTATCGATTTTTTCATCGAGATCGAATTACATAACGATTCGCGACCGAGCGCACAAATAAAATCATTAATAACAATCTGATTCTTTTCGAATTTAAGACGTATGATATTCATAGATTATGTAGAAATAAATTTGCGATTGAAGTGAATTTACATCGTTCAACTTTGCTATGCATTGAAAAAAAATAGCTACTAAGTACTGAGTGAAATAATTTTAATTAAATGTTTGATTAATTTAACTAAAAATAATTTTATTTTTTTTAATATTTAACAATTATAACCAAATGGTTGATTATAATATTTGTTAAATATTTAGAAAAATATAAAATTATTTCTGACTATATTAATCAAACATTTGGTTGAAATTATTTCACTTAGTAAAAAGAGTATTCCATGTACGAAAAATTAAATTACAATTACGTGCAATTTTGAATGGTTAATTGTATTATTTTGCAGCCAGCTTTTGTCAGTTATTATTTTTTGGTTAAACGACAAGTTTTCCAGTCTAAAATTATCGCTTGTACTTAATTATAGTTGAGACGTCTAGGCGTATATTCGCGCGCGATTTATTCTCCGCATAGAGACAGCGCGCGGGCGTGGGATTACACGTGTTTCAAAAGAACGGTCAGCCAACACGCACATGAGACAAAAGACACCGATTGGGCGCCGGTAAATATGCGGGGGTTCTCGGTATGTTTATTCAAATTCAGTTCGACACGCGGAAAACAAGCGTGCGCATCGCGCGCGACGGACACGCGAGACTTGCGTGCACGTAGTGCAAGTATACGTTACGCGTTCATCAGCTAAGTGCTCCCGACGCTATCTCCTATCAGTTTACGCGCGTACGATTTGTTTTAGCAAATGAAGAGGAAATGGGTACCGTCAAATTCGCTTAATTTCGGCTACGGCCGTATCTACTCAAGCCATGCACTTAACGCTGTTATCGTTGCATTTCACATATACTCGCGTATCATTAATCTGTACATTTATCATTAATTTGGAATACCTGTGTTGTTGTTAGGAGATAATCGCCTCAGCTTTGCGCGATTATTAAATCGTTTTATTACAATAAATTGTTCAATATTTAATGTAGGTATATTTTGTATGAATAATAAAAATATACGTAAAATGTGAGAATTATTGTGCAGCAACATGTATTATTCGAGTTTGTTTGAAAATAAATATTATTTTATTCCTAATAACTTTTCACGCATCATAAATTTTCGCTTTTAGCTTATATACGCTATTCACGTCAAGTCCGTGAAATTTATTTTAGGCAGATGATACTGTTATCAATCGAATCAATCTTCTTATCAGCTTCAAAACTGATATATCGATCTCCGCGGACGCGGACGCAAATAATGTCGTCGCGCGTAACAACCGATGCCGGTTAATGAATTCTTAGTGTGCGCGCACTCGACTCTCGAGCATTCCCGGACACGCGAGCTCATGGAGGGTTAATTTAATACAAGTAGATCGCCCGCAGGTATATCTCCGGCAGATATCTTCTGTCTCCGTTCTACGTCGACGAGTAAATCGCGAAAGTGATGCCGCGCTGGGCATAATACTCTGTTATATCTTTTCAACCCCTCGCTCCGTTTTACCTTTCCTCCCGCATAAAGGGGTTGAAAAGAGTCATATTCATGATCTTCTATCAGCGCACCACGGTAATGAGAACACGACGATCATTGAAATAATAGGTCGCGGTGAAATGGGATGTGCCACCTTACTTGCGTACGTGTCCCTGTTGTGCGCTGAGTGAACGTTCTGTCAGGAAATGCGGAGGTAATGTAAGTGCGTCTCAGGGGGTAATCACTCCCAATGACAGCAGTACTGATTAAATATATTTGGGCGAACACGCATATTGTCGCTTGCAATTATTTATAATTAACAATATCAAACGTGAGAAAATTATCAAGAGTTGATCTTTCACTAGTTTATTTATTCAGTTATTTAAAATTGAGAACTTATAGAAATTATAAAAGTTAGAAACAATTTTGTTAATAAAAGTTAAATGACACACACTTTATAATAATAATAAGAGATTTTTTAGCGATTTTAGATATTTGTCTTGATTTTCTAGAATTTCGTCTTGAATTTAATTTTGTTGCAAATAATTCGCGTTTAGCAGCGTATTTCATTGCCTGTATCATTAACTGTTATTAAGATTATCATATTATTATCATATTAATTATATATTATTAATATTTGAAAGATAAATATATAAATAATCTAAATTGCACTCGCATAATGAATGCACGTCATAGATTTTTTATTTTCTTTTTCTTGATTTTTTAATTACATATTCAAATGTTATGTAAATATTGTTCTAACTGTACGGAATAAAAACTTTTATGATTACATTATAACATATAATGTTGAAATATATTTATCTTCATCGTCATCTCAACTCAGAGAGATACGAACAGAATGTGCTGCGAAGAATCCTGCGTATGAATGAGTACGAATAACATGCGTATACAGATATTTGTAATCAATTCTTGAAAATGATATGTTTGGAAATAACTTTCTCATATATAGTAATCATAAAAAATGTTAAAAGTTTAAAAGAAATTAAGCTGGGGATATATTAAAAAAAATTCGTTTATCATTATTATAAAGTACTTTGAAATCATTCAATTTTTATTTAAAAAATTGTGTCCATCTTTTTTATAATTTTGATATATAATATACGAAAAAAAGATAATCGGATTTTTTTTTCAAAGGAAATATATTTTACCTCCTAAAAGTACGTATAAGCACGTATAAAAAAATATATGTCCTTTATTTCGATCTAAAATACAATGTAGAAGCTTAATAAAATCGGAGGGGGATACTTCTATGCATTTTCTTGTAAGATATTTCCACTATTGAGTATATGATTATCTCATTCGGACTATCGCCTCTTTAAATCGCGTGGCTGTGGGAGTGCGGAGCGTTGAGAACCTCATTAGACCGATCGATGGAGTGGCGCGTGAGTGTCCAATTATCATGATTCTCTTATCGAGTACCTCCCTTGGCTCATCACGAAGTGGAGGAACTTGGAAAATGGCCTCCGAAATAAATCAGCCGCCGAACTTCCCGATTCGACTTCGTGATCGCGTGTGTAGTCGATGCGCCCGGGAGAGGAGGGATTGGGAATTGGCAGAAACTTCGAGGGCTGATTGTCCATGACGAGCTCATCCGGACCGATTTTACGGCCATGCAACGTGCATCCCACTTTACTACCGCGACGTTCTCGGCATTTATCGTGAATTTCACTCTCACGTCGCGGAACTCGTTATGAAATGTTCTGAGAACACGTTATTACGAGAGACGCAGTTAGACGACGAATATTACTGCGGTGTGCGTTTCCGTAGAATTTTCCTAAATTAACGATTTCGTTGTTGCGCGATATAACCTGCGTCTGATAGATAAGCAATATTATCAAGTGATCACGATATCGTTTTCGTTGAATTCTTTCTATTTCCAATTTGCCAATTACTTGTAATAAAAATGACGATTTCACATCGTAAATGGATACGAAAGGGTCTTTCGATTATCAGATTTTTAATTGTACAAAAATTGATTGTTAAATATATTTGTATCCGAAACAACTAAAAATTACTCAAAAAATTTTGAAATTAAAACGTATTTCACTTTATGCGTGTAATGGAAACTGAAGTGTTAAGTAACTATCACCATGGGGTGACCGCAAAAATATTGGCTAGTGCGCAGTAACATTTTATCTCGAGCTGATTCCAGCGATATCATCGAGCCCCAAATTTTCGAGGATTTTGATCATGCGAGCGGATCGGCCGATTCGTATCGGAAGCGTTCCACCACCGCGACAAAGTTGCGTGAATACACGATAGGGTCGCGACTATCGGTAGTGGTTTCGGGGCGCGGAGAAGGGTTGCACACTCTGGTAACCTAACCCATATCGAGTCGAAAGGGTGGGATGGTGCGAGAGGGTGGCGCGGCGGTGATCCACCCGCGCATTCGTCCATCGCGTCCGTACTAATCTGTGGTCCAGTCGTAAACCGTTTAATTCCGCACCGTGATAAACCGCGCCCGCCGTTTATTGCCTGCGCCACCCCAGGTCACTCTACCACCCCCTCGGAAAACCACCCGGAGGATAGTACGAGTCTCTGCATTCGTGCACGACAAGTTCATCCGGGCGAATGTAATTAATAGATATTATTTATTCGTAATATGTTTACGATCAATGCGCTGATAACCGGTCGAATGACAAATCGTTAGAATAAACTGTATCTTCTTGTCAGGTTAAAACCTTAATATCAGATGTTATCACTGCTATTTTATGTTCTTTTATTTTGTTTTATTACGATTATATATCATAGTGATATATTGCTAACATCTCGTTTTTTGTGTAAGTTTTATTATTTTCTTACTCTTTTATCTGCCAGCTTTATTAAATACCAAGCTTATGCAATAATATATTGTGTAATAAAATTATTATTATTAGATATTATTACACATATTTTTCTTAAATATTAACTTTAAATGGATGATTTTTTTCAGCGTGTTTTATGAGATATGACTTAATTAGGTCTTTCCCTCCCGTTTGACCCTTCCATTTTTACGCGAAAAAGACGGAGAAGAAAGAGGCCGTGGTGAATGGCGAAATTTCAGAGGGGAAATTTTCATGCCGCCTTTTAATCCTCTTTTGCGTTTCACGGTGGTCAAAAGAGCTTTGGTAGGTTTTTTTAACTACAACGAGGGAGAATCAAAGAGTACATCAAAGATCGGTCATCGTCATTGGCACGGAATATATTTAATCACTCTATCAACGTTCGTTCTACTTTGTATTTTCCGATTAGTTGAATTGTTCGTGAAATATGTGTTATATATTTTTCCTATGTAGCCGTATGTTTTCTTGAAGCACCTGATGCTCTGTTACTTTTTCGAAAGTATCTGTCTTATGAAAATATGATAGGAAGCTTTAGCCTTTAAGATAAAATAAACCATATCCGCATACGATTTTGCGATTTATGCCCGCTGCTCAGGTATCGCCTATTTAATCGCCATTGGAGACATCTATCAATTTAATTGGGCAATGTTAATTTCGCCGACGATGGCCTATAAACCGTGGGTGTATTGCTAACGAGACGCAGCATGGGGTAGTTTGGTTTCCCTGGATCCAAGCGCGATTGCATACATATATATATATTGCATATCCTGAGTGAACAGAGTGTGAGTGTGTGTATGTGTGTATGTGTGCGCGCGCGAGAGCGCACGCGTGAGAGAGAGAGAGAGAGAGAGAGAGAGAGAGAGAGAGGGGCTACTGGCTACTGTTAATCAGTTTAGAGTTTATGTCCCTCCATAAACCCGGGTAGTCCCCGTCTAGATGTCATTAATAAAACCCCCGTTGATAACTCGAAAAGTCGCAAGATATACCGGATGGGTAACATCGTCGTCGTCGTCGCCATAGTCGTCGCCCTGATCGTCCCCGTGGTGGTTTGAAGTGTATAAACTTTTGTATACGTGGAGCGCCCATTATGTGTCTCAACGAAAGAGAAGAATTTATTATCGAGATCCGTATCATTTTTCTTGAAATATAACAGCTTTTTCATTTTGATGATGATACTTTTAATCTAGCGTTTCGGATAATTACCTGGATTGCATCGATAGCTTTGTAGGATTTTTATTTTGTCAGCCGAGTTAATTTTCAGATAAGTAAAGCTACGTAAAGGATCATTATTGCAACATTTATTACGATATCATTGATTTTATTTGATTTTATTTGTAATTTTTTACTAATTTTATCATCATGTGACTGACAAAAAATATGTGTGAACAATGTTTATTTCACGATTATATTTTATACGTGGCTTATTTTGTCGCGTGGCGTGAAGATTACGTCCAGAGTTTCAATTTTTTTTATAATTTTGTTGCGAGTTAGGTATTTTCGATATCGCGCGATATATGGAAAAAAGATAGTCCCTTCAAATATCAACGTGTGATAGCCGACTACGATATCGCAATGGCTCTCACACATTTTATGGGATTAAAACTCAGGCACGTATCGGCGTTTGTGCGCGCGTTCGTGTGGCTGACTGATACATTTCGAGTTTTAACGATGATCCGGGCGATAACTTCGGGCTTAACTGTGGTGTGAGTTGTGGCTTTCGCTCGATCACCAATCATTGTTTATATGCCTTTGATAATTAACTAATGTTCTTCTCTATGTAAATTACGCGCCATTTCGTATTTCTGTCCAATATATACTCGCGCAGTTGGAATAAATTAATAATGCTGAGAGCACATCTTGAAGACGCGATGAAAAATTGTAATTTTTACTTATATGAAACATGTCAGATGTTCCAATATATATTATTTTTGATGTTAGAAACAATTTTTATTAAAAAATTTATTGATCATTTTATTAATCATTCGACAAATTATTTGATAAAGTTTTCATAGAATTTAATATTTTGAATTAATTGTAATCGAATATAAACTGAATTTTCATCTTATTATCGTATATTTGAATCGCACTTCTAATTGATAACAGTTCTAATTGATGTAATTGCGGTACAAACTACGCGATGAGAAAAGATTGCAACGCAACCCAATGCAAAAGCATACCTTAATCATTCCTCGCTCTCCCGCGAATATATATAATATGTTTCTCCTGATGAACGAAGTTAAATGCATTTGCATCATCAGGCGGGTGACGGCAGCAACGATGCGACAATATTTATTATACCTACAATAATTATTACGATCAGGAGACCGTGGAATGGTATGTAGCATCGCGTACATACATAGCTACGTCGCATGCGTAAAGGCGGGAAGGCGATAAGATCGAATGCGTGTGTCCCCGCGGGCACCCTCCTATCGCCGTGTCTAACACGTGAGATGCAACACGCACGGCCTTACGGTGCGTGCTACGTGTCTGCTTGAGCCAGTCCTCTCTCCTTCGGACGTGCGAGGACGGTTGGTTGCGTGCATGCAGACTGACCTTCGCAACTGTGCGTACGCAGGGATCAGTGTCTCTCAAGTTCCTTTGATTGCTGGCTGCAAAGAGAGAAATATTGAGATGCTTCAATGTTACGAGAATGAATTTAAAAATACTTGTAGTATATACTCCAAAGGTATATTTATTCGTAAGCTACATTTGCTTTTTAGCGATCTTGCGTAGGCGAAGAATATTTTGGAACTTTAGACACATTTCTAAATTTGAGAAACGCTGGACGTCAAAGAGCCTCGAGGCTACTCGCTCAAATTACGCCATTTTCAATTAATTCCGAGAGTAAATTATCATGATAAGGAATATCATTCTTACTGGTTTACTTCGGAATCGCTATTAATTCTACACTCGTTCATTATTTTAACCGATTTTCTATATGTTGTGAAAGTTTCATCCATTCGTATTTCACATTTGTATAAAATATATAATTTATTTTATATTATTAATTAATAATTTCTATTTGATTAATAATTTTGATTAATAATTACTTTTTATAAGTAAAAGAAGAAGAAAATTTTATATAAGTAAAAGAAATGTAAGTAAAAGATATTTGTATCTCTCTTAAATGAGTCCTTTTTATTCGTTTTTTTACCATCACCTAAATTCTACTATCGATTTTCGATTATTTATACTTAAAAATTCGTAGAAGGTGCATGCCGTGACGAAGTTCGTCGCGGTATATTGACGCGAAATTGCTTGTGCGCCGTAAATATGTGCGACGGAATAGTGCACGGATAAGAGTACGATCCATTAGCCATAGAAGAAGGTAATATGGCATTAGCACGCGCGAAAGGGCGTGCTGACCTATCCCACTGACGGAGGTCGTATGAAAGGGGAAAAGGTAATG
Organism: Atta cephalotes; assembly: GCF_000143395.1. NCBI lineage: Eukaryota > Metazoa > Arthropoda > Insecta > Hymenoptera > Formicidae > Atta > Atta cephalotes. Next base: position 1,507,494 of record NW_012130079.1, read on the forward strand.
GGTGGAGGCGCCGACCCTTCCTCGTCTTCGTTGGCACAGTTAATTACCGTCGATGATTTCACCGACGAAGAGACCGAAGAAGAGTCAGAAGTGCACACTTATCATGGACCGTGTAATCGGCAGTTTCACGTATGCTACCGCTAGGATGATGATGCTTCAGTTGTTATTCCCATGATTATCTCGTATTCAAAGAAAAGATTTATTCATTGAGAAGTTGAAATCTTATCATTGGTTCCATTATCGATAGTTGCCGTTATACATAGAGAAAGAATAAGTACATATTTTAATATAAAATAAATTCTTAAAAAAGGATATCATTTGAAATTAATAATTATATACATTCCTATTTTTTTGCTTTTTTGTAGCATTAATTGATTGTGTTATTATACATTTACGGAATATTTTTGTCATCTCGTAAATGCGTTCGTCGCTCTCTCGTCTTTATACGAATAAAGAAAACTAGACCGACTGGCTGGCACCACCGGTGCAGTTTCGGTGCACGAAACGCGAAAAATATGAAATTCGTTTCTTCACAGAACTTTGAATTGGAATATTATTCAAAGTGTTTCGCACGATTTTGGCTCAATCTTTCGCCTCTTTTTCCTCACATCTTTTCATTGACTACCTATCTTCTTTTCATTTGGTTTTCAGTATAAGCAGCTGCATTTACAAATCTAGACATAATTTTAACATTTTTTATTCTATTAAACGATTATACAAATATAAATTAAATCATGTGAAAAAAATGATTGATATCAATGTTTAACTGTGAGGTCATTAAAATTATTACAAACTTCGATATTTTTGTATTATAATTTCAGATTCTAGATTGAATTTTTATACGCAATTAAAATAATTTATTTATCATCTCACTGCAAGAGCAATAATTTGTGCATCATATCGTTAGTTTAATGTTACAAAAATACTGAAGTAATAATTTATTGTAATAATTTAAGATACGAAAATAAGATCGATAAAGAGATAATATTAATATTTTATATACAATATTTTAATGATAAATGTTATTTTTGGAAATATATACATAAAATATATATACATATTTTTAGATAAGCTAACCAGACCTTATATGGCACCTAAGTTTTATGATTTTATCTAATTTTTTTTACTCACATCGGTCCAAAATAAAAAATTGATGGTCGCAGATTCAAAAAAAGAAATATTTCTAAACATAAAAAAAATATGAGACATTTCCAAATATTTATACGGGTGCAATAAAGATTTTAGGAAAAAATAGTATTTTCACAGCAGGTCATATTGAATACACAATATATTATATGATTTGTTTATATATATCAATGAAATGGAAATTATTATAAACGAATCAACTTTTTTTGCTTTGTTTCTATCTATTATTTACGGCGCATCGTCATTATTTGTCATTGAGGATCTATTATGGCGAACGCGGCTGTTAAATTTCCGAGGATATGCCGGTATTCTGGAGAATGTCGGTTGATACGCAACGATCATTTGTGTGACGTACTCTCGCGTGCACGTACATATGAAGGAAAGCCGGATGCAGACCGAAAACTTTTATGACTTTTAATCAGACGAACAGTCCGGCTGAGTGCCGTGATGCGAGTTCATTTGCGTTAATGAAATCAGTGTTATCTCTTCCCATAACTCGTATTATGCCAACTACTATTTTGCGCAGAACTATATTATAAACCGTAATGGCTGTTGTCCAAGTGCCCAAAGGCTCATAAGTCTACAGTAGAATGAGAAAGAGAAGGAGAGATAGAAAAAGGAGGAATAACTGTGTGTGGAACATATTTGTATTGTTACCAATAATGCTATAGGCTCAATAATGCAATAATGCTATTTCAATAAAATCGCACATTAAAACTATAATGCTGTGACGATATGACTCGATGATTCTAATAGAAAACACATGTGAAGATAAATATGATTATTATGATTTTTTTGGTGAGATATTTTCAACTAATATTATGTAATTGTTTATTTTTTTTGTATCGGTAATGGATATTTAACATCTTGCGATTTCTTATAATATGGATAGATCATTATTATTTTCTAATTAAGTGAATAAATATTAGCGCATTATATATTTCGTTTCCATGTAATCTCTTCAAATATTAATAATATTAAATTGTCAGCAGAAACATGAAATTAATATAAGGAATGGTTACAATAGGAGATATAAGTAATATTGGCAAAGGCTCGCTCACAAGCGTGCGATTAGCTCAGCGTAAGTGTATTAGATTATTGTTCTAGAGATCTTAAGTTCAAATCTTGGCGGCGATACAATGCGTTTTTCAATAATTAATTGTAGTAAAAAGATAAGAATTATAGGTATACGAAACAGTAAATAATAAATTAAACTGAAAAAACCAAAAGTAAATAATAACAAAAAATTATTTTTTTCGTTAAGATATAACCGTAATCTTTTTATTATAAAAAAATAGTTTTTATTTAAGAAAATTTTTTATTACATATAAAAAATATATTTCTTTCATTTAAAAAAAAGAATTGCAAAACTACATAGATTAATTTTTTAATTCTAATAGCAAGAAATAACCAAAAAACTTCTTCAAATCAAGGAAATTGAATCGATGTCAATAAGTAACAAATAAATAACAATTTCACTCATTTGTGATATAATAGTGATAAATTGCGTAAATGTTATATATGCATTTCATCTCAATACGTAATTGTTTTATGTCAATCCTGTTACCATTGTATTTAAATCATATATTATTATGTAACTGTTATAGGTAAAATGGGATGACAAATTTGAGAACATTCTCCGCAAATTCACGTAATGATTTTTGACATTGTTACGAAAAAAATTAAGATTATGTAAATTAAGATTATGTATGAGTTACGAGTTTGAGATGTATTTGTGTTTGCTGGGTGTGTATTATAATATAAAACATAATTGTAGATAATGAATATACGAATTGAATAAATATGCTGAATACTGCTACATAAAAAAATAAAATAAAAGTTGAATAAAATAAATAAAAAAATATTCTCTTTAGAATTGATAAATTTCTTAAATAATATATACTAACTCTCAAAATCGAAAAAGAAATATTTTTTCCAATTTTTTTTTCTATTCTGATATATATGTTAATTAATTAAATATATATGTAAATTAATTAAATTAATATTTAATTAAAATATTTAATTAAAACACTTTTACTGCGAAAAAAGTTTTATTTAGTTTTTTGATAACTCTGTCGTCAACAAAATCTATTGTGTATGAATAATCAAGTTTTAAACATTCTTTAAGCATTCATTTAAGCATAATAATAGTATTCAATTTATTTATTTATTTTAGCTCTTAATGGTTTTACGCTACAATGGTATATTGTAATGCTTCAAATTGTAAAATATATATCTATGAAATTCGTGAAAAATTTGTGATATTGTTGAAATCAAAATAAATAACGTATTCCCGATATTCCGACATATCTACAATATATACTCCCTTACGGAAATCCCTGACGCGGCGCTTACGTGACTGCGGACGATGAATTAACGACGAAGCGATTTCGCGACATTATATCGCCGGCTACTTGGCAAATGGAGACGGCATTATATCTCGCGGCACGTGCTGCTTGGTAATCAGGCGGAGTACCTGGCTGGCGTGGTAGCATATTGCAGGGTTTCAGGTTCGGGTCCACTATTTTCCGCGACGACGCGCCATCCGTCCGCGTATGGCGTGCTACCAAGTATTATCACGCTCGCTCCCGTCGTCAGTTTCGCAGACGACGCTCTTTAATAATATCCCGTCTGGTTTCCTACCCTCCGCGGCGAATAAAGCGCATTTCGACTTTTGGCGATTAGCACCGTATGTTCCACAGCGGAAGCGTTTCAAATTAAATGTCGACGCACCTGAGCCTTGGACTCTACGACGAAAATGTCGTGACACATGAAAAGAAAGAGGCATTTCTAAGCAAGAGGTATAACCAGATATATTTCAGTGTCAAATCATATTTCATTTTCAGCCTTCAAGCCATTCATTTACAGATGTAGACTGATTTTGCTTGCAAATGTAGATTTCTTTATAGTTAAAAAAGTATTTAATAACTATTTGTAATAAAAACATGTAATTGATTCATTCATAGATTCGAATAAAGAAATAATGAATATCATTATTTTAATTGAATAAAAATTGTAGAATAATTTATACAAAGTTCAATACAAATATTTTACTCTTGAGATATCATGCAAATGATGCTATGTACATCTTTGATTTTTTTTGTAATTTAACGTCTATTACCATCTCATTTTTATCGACAAAAAAAATTACAAATTTTTATTTCTGAGATTTTAATAATATATGTAATACAAATTATGTACTAAATGCAGTAAATGCAAATTTATTATAAAAATAAGATGTGAATATGGATCTACGCTTTTTCTTCTTCTAAGAATTTCGATATTATTCTTTACTTTTATACATAGACGTTCGAATATAATATTTTTAATGTGAATCTTATTTTGATAAAATAAAATGTTTTATATATATATATATATACGATTTAGAAACAATAATTAATTCACTATGTCCTTTGTTTCATATATGTGTTTAAATTAGTCACACGATCTACAGTTACTAGTGTATTGCATATTTGTATTTATCAAATGTATGGAATCTAAAAAAAAAAAATAAAAAATAAAAATCTGCGAGACAAAAATGCGGTATTTCTATTCCATCGATGAATTAAAAACCGTCTTTAGGGAGCGTAGTTTTCCCACAGAATAGCCTGTATAAAAGAGATCCCGGTAATAATAGGTTACCGTCAGGACTCGCTTCTCTAGCCACGTCTATTCAACCTGTCATTCGCGTTTTGCGGTCGGTATTGTGATTTGCAATGGTAACCCTTCGCACATCCTGTCTATTGTCGCGAAAACGTTCGCTCGTGCTCCTATACTCATTCCTCCTTTCCTGCATGTTCCCTATTTTTCCTCGCTTCTTTGCACTTGTTGTAGAATTCTCTGTCTCTTCAAGCTCTTCTCTATTAATGATTATACTTGCATAAAACAGTGCAGATACAAACACTTCATTATATATATAGCTTTACTTATACATAATATATTATTATTATAAATAGAGTTATATTTCTATTTTTTTTTCCAAAAAACTAAAAAAATTATTTTAAACTTTTTCCAAATATAACTGATTGAGAAGCAAAAATGTAAATTATAAATTTTCATTTTGTTTGATTATTATAAAAGAAAAAAAATTGTTACGTAAAATTGAAAGTATAAGATTCTGAAATATTTCGATTCTGAAGTATTTCTTCTCCATTTACTTGAAGCCTTAACAATAAGAAAATAATGTATCGTTATAGACATACAATATGTAGAGCAAGTGAACCATATAAGTAACGATTATCCCAGGTCAGTCCCGTGAATAATCAGAACGGAACAAATTGGGATGAGAGCGATTATCAAGTCCCATAGGACGGTTTTACATTGTGTAGTAGGCGACATATGGTTGATGGTTCATTACTATTTTATGCACAACTTGCTTAAATACCGTAAAACTTTTTCGTCATTCGCAATGAAGGCAGGAAGGGGTGGAAAGAAGGAAGCTAGCGTGGAGCATATAAGTAGCATGTAAGACAATATTTCTATTCCTGCTACTTCCTTCGTACGGATGTCTGATTGTAGGTTCCGGAATATATCAATTGTACTTTTTGTTAGAGACTTTTTGGTTTCCGCTTGTACATTGATGTTAGTTCGTGACATACATCGTGTAATATTTACATAATATAATATTTTTCAACTTCAAGCAGAATTGCAAATGTAGCAGCCTTAATATATTTATCTGTTCTATTCGGAAATATTCCGTTGATTGATCATGAATATTAATTGTTATGAATATTAATTTTGCCTTTAATGATCAATAACTATCGTTAATTGTATCTTTCGAGCAAAAGCAAGTTTCTTGTACGGAGCGACTTGTATTATACGTGTTGACTGAATAATTTGCAGCTACGGCAACTACGCACACATGTTAGCCTCGACAATCTGGAAAGTGGTTAAGCATTAAAGCCGAAATTCCTAGCTACCGGAACGACTGATGGTAATGTTGACGACGCCTCGAGGCGGTGCAGTTGCAGGCAGCGAGCTGCAGCGAGATAGGCTAACGTCATAGGCCGTCCCTAGGGTGCAACTATGCCTTTGGCTTTGATGTTACCCACGGTTACGTCACGTGATCGTCCGCTATATCGTAGTTAATGGTCGGGGCCACATAGGAACGCAGCATTATCGAAGGGAGTTTAAAGGGATCTGGAGTAGGGGGTGAATGAAGAGAATGGAGGGGCGAGTGAAGCCGTGGCGAGTACATCCGGCGAGGCGGAAGTCCCGGACAGCCTCCGGATGCTTCGTGGTGCCTACGGTCAGCGAGACACATTCGCGCTATATCGACGCATCACGCGAATGCAATTATTCGCGACGACTCAACCGCTCGCATCTGCGAACACAGACAAATCAAATTGCGTTCTGAATAGTGTTGCGCGATGAGGCGATAGAGAAAATGACGTGTGAATTGCAAAGAAGACCAAGGCTAGCTTTTGTTCTAATTTCTAATATTTGCTTGATTATTAAATAAGTATGAATTATCCATTACAAGCTACTACAATATAAATAGTACGAAGAATTGAAGATTTTAAACTTAAATCTCCCTTTTTATTTGAATATTTGAATATTTGATTTTTTGTTGCATAAAGTCTGTGAGATCAAAATATATATTCATGATGTATTTTTACCATAATATATTTATCATAAATATAGTTTTTGTATAATAATATTATAATCATAATCGTTTGGAATAAAAAAATTTTTAAATGCTTTTTTGTACATTGCATTACGAAACAAATGATGTTTATATAAATATGTAAAAATGTAGAATTTTAAAGTTGCGGTTTTTCTTTGCTACTTAATTTTTTTTTTATTTAATACAAGAACTATATTTATGCAAATATTCTTATATTATAAAAACTATATTTATGGTAAATATATTATGATAAAAAATATATTATGAATATGTATTATGAAACAAATGATGTGTATATAAATATGTAAAAATGTTAAGATTTTAAAGTTGCGATTTTTCTTTGCTACCGCTTAGTTTTATTCGAACATATGTAAGAGAAACTCTTTGAAGCGAAATTATGGCTCAGTTGGAAATTAATTATAATATTTCGGAAATGGCAAGTAAGTTCTAAATGTATATATGTGTCGAAGAAATTTTAAATCTTTAAACTTTTTTAGAAGTGATATTATAAAATATTTTTTCTCAAATTATGTTAACTTCCATTATATAGATTTCACAGATACACAAAAGACAAAATGGTTATTAATATCTGCACCGATACCAGTATTTTTTATATCTATAGTTTACCTTTATATCGTTTACATTGCTGGTCCACAACTCATGAAAAATAAACAACCGTATTCGTTGAAAACGTTTATACAGTGTTACAATTTTTTTCAAATTATTACAAATGCTTGGTTAGTGTTTAATATGATGACATATGGTAAACCAATTACTGCTATATGGAGATTTTGCGATTCACTCGATGAACTTTGCGATGACAATAGTGAAAAGGTATATTTAACTTTTAAATTGCAAAAAATAAGAAACAGTTTAAATATAGGATAAAGTTGACTAAGTCGTACTGACGGTTAAATCTCTATTGTACCTCTATTGTATTTTCTAAAATGAAACATTTTTTTTAAAGATAATGACACTGATGTGACGGTGGTAATATGGGTTAAGAATTTTTTGTTTTCGAGTCGTTTGTTTATGAGTGACATTCAAAATTGATTTTGTTCGATGTCTGATCTAAGTTTTGATACAATTTACTTAAGGTGTTATCAGTACAAAATGGGTAATTGAATCATAGTGTTCTTCATGATATTTAAACTCTTTTCGAGTATAGCATCAAATTAACAAAATATTTGTAAGTTATGTTGTTATTGGTAAATTTGCAAAAATAGAGGGAGTTAGGTAAATCGTACTTGTCGTACTTGGTCTTTATATTGTACGATTTTTGCAAATGATGCGAGCAATATATGGAGGTTACTATAATGATAAAAAAGGTCCTACAGTGGACTGGATTCAAATACTCTAAGTAGTTGCACAAAAGTAGTGACAATCCTGACATTTGCCAAAACTGTTTAAATAAGCATTCACAGAAAGTGAGTACTTATTAATTATTGACTTTATACTTTCTATTAAATTTTTCTATTGAGTCTTTCTATTGAATCTTTTCCATTGTGACGGAAAAATCGGTGATTGATTTTATTTCCAAAATTAATTTTTTTCAAAATATCTGAGATTTTAATATTCTGAAATATAGTATGGTAGCTTAAATTAATTTAAGTATTGCTTTTTACTTTGTTTTATTATTTTTAAATAAGTTTAAAAAACACAGAATTTCTGTGTTTTTGATTTCTGTGTCAATCTAATTTCTGTTTTTATAATAGAAAAGTTTTTATTATACCTACTTAAATATGTATATTCAGTTTGAAATTAAAAATAAATTTATTAATTTTTAAAAATTAATTAGAGTTTTAAAATTTTGTTTATTTTCCCAGTAAACAAACTGACATTATTTACCGTTTTGAATGATGTTGAAGATGCTATTTTAATGTCAAAATGACAATAAGCAATGTCAGTTTGTTTACTATATTAGAAGTACGATTTAAGAATCAGGTGATTCCTACAATTTAACGACTCGGTCTCCAAATCATCCCGAAAGCTATTTTTTTTTATTTAATTTAAACAATAATTTAATGTTTATTTTCGTAAAAATATAGTTTTGTTTTATTGTCAATGAACCAAAGTTTAATGTAAGTACAGAAATATTCTGATCTCTTCAATATTTTTATTACAATTTTGTTTAACATTAAGGGGTACGATATAGGTGCCTTCGTCCTACTAATTTAAATTAGTAGGTACATTTTAATTGTTATTCATACGACATACGTACAAACATCGATAAATTAAACACATAAATTTGAAAAGTAAATATGACAAACTTGGCAAACATTGAGACGAACAAAATGACAATAGATTTAAATAGATTAAATCGACATCATTCACACATTACTAATCATTACTAATCATTCATTAAGACCTTGAAATGATGTATATGTCAATAGATCAAATATGAAGAAGAACGCCAGTTCTATCACGGTCAAAGTTTAAAAACTGTAATATTTTTCGTAATAAATTCCTTACAGTTTTTCTAATTTAATTTAGGGGGAGATTAATAGCGTTTTAGATTGATTATATTGAAAGTCCGAAAGTTATCGGCCCTCAATCTTATCTGAAATAAAATTCATTTAATATGAATATACATATATTGTATTAATCAAAACATCTAATTTTGACCGTGATAAGCTGGCGTTCTTCTTCGTATTAGATTTAAATTTTTTATTGCAGGTGTTTGAAATATTATGGTGGACATTAATGCTTAAATTGTTTGATTTCACTGAAACTGTAATCTTTGTTTTGAGGAAGAAAGACCACCAAATCTCATTTTTACATATTTACCATCATGTTACCACATTTATCTGTAATTGGTTGGGACTTAGTTACTTCAATTATGGTTTTCTCATGACTATAATGTTGCTCAATTGTTCTGTACATGTTGTAATGTATTTCTATTATTTTCTGAGCACTTTTGGATCGAGCATGCAACGATTTCTTCTAATCAAGAAGTTTGTTACTATTTTACAAATGGTAAGCCCTAAATCTATATAATTTTTCGATATATATGTATTGATATTGCTTTTATTAAAACAGACACATATTGCATTCATTGTGATAATTTCTATACAAGGTTTTATATCCAGTTGCAATACCAAGATAATGTACTTCTCTACAATAATACTTATTAATGGCACGGTAAACTTGTTATTCTTTTACAATTTCTTTTATCATTCTTATAGGAAGTCGAAAACAGCTTAATTTTGAAAGTACAATTTTGTTGAATAAGCACTGCTGTTAATTCAATAAAATTCATTCTTATTTCATTTATTGTAATAAAATATTAAATATGTATATCTAATGCGTATGTGTATATCCTATTATGATTCCACAATTTCCTATGTATTTATCTAAAACAGCGCAAGTAGCATAAAACAATGCTATGTAAAGGGTTGCGTCTTGTATGCTATCTTGAAAGGTAAATAGTTGTACAGTTTGCGTGCATGTGCTGCACACTGCACTATCGCATACTCCAGTCTTGTCGGGCAGGTGATGGTATCTCACGAATGCGCCTTAAGTGCTAATTTCGTGAGCGTCACATTTCCCACGTTTGACAGGGCGAATCCTCGGGAGATCCCGCGCGTCCACGTCGATGTCTACACGCGCAGCGGCGTACATAATTCTGGATTTAGTGTCGCGTTAGGCCGTCTGAGTTTGAGGATCGTAGTCCCCCGAGTGGCGCGAGATACCGCATGGCCGGCCGTGCAGCGTGATTTGTGGACGTCAATACGGGGGTTATGCGTGACGTATCTCACCGATCATAATTACATCCTGTTACTGGAGCCATACCTACGCTACGGTTCCTCCTTCCTCCTTCCTTCCTTCCTTCCTTCCTTCCATCCATCCACTCGTATCGCTCGTACTGCTCGACCATTCTCTCTATATCTACGATGACATGTAGAACTTTCTGATTTATCGATTCTGTAGAGGAATAGCTTAATCTTTCACCGCGCGTCTTGTTGAGAAAGCATCGCGAATTTATTAAAGAAGATTATATTTTCTACGCCGCTCAACAGTTTCAATCATAAATTAATTTTTAATTATGCATGACACAGATATTATTTGGATGAGATAAATAAGGGTCGATTTTAAGTCGATTTTACGTCGTGCGTATTGAAGAAGAATCATAAAAATATTTTTATATGGATTAGCCTCGCTTTACGTTTATTGCCTAAATGATTGCGAGTTTTCTTTTTCTATGGACAATGATATACGATATTTAAACGGATGTAATTTAATTTCTGTCAACACCTAGCTGCTTTCGAATCTGAATTTCGACACTTCCAAAACCTTTTCCTCCTTTCGATGTTCTTTGAGACGGAAGTCATAATCTTACGTGGCTGACAGGTAATAGCGAACGTTATTGTCGCTACCTTTTAGTCCGCGTACATACGCTATTGTGTTGCTTTTTATTTTTCTTACCATCGCGTTTAATAGCGACAACATTGTCAGTAAATCACACCTAGACCTGCATGAACCTAGCGCAACTCTGGGCGAGGCTATTAGTATAAATACGGTTATAATGCAGGCCCCAGGGGTTGGAAAGGGTATAAACAGCTAGTAAATCAAGACCTGCGACCCTCCAGCAGCAGGGGTCTGCCACCGACTCGAAATCAGGGCGAACGTTTAGCGTCTCGCAATAGCGAATGAGTCTCTTTTCTAATCGGCCGTTTTTTGCCCGTCTGTTGCTCTTGCAGATCGTATTGCACTGAAATCACTGTATGTATTAATATAAAACGAATCATATAAAATTTTTCGATGCAAATAAAAATATAAGGAATTACATTATAAGTTAAACCATTATAATATACGTTAATATACGTTTTATTAATTAATTTCTACTAAATTTCTACTAAAAAATAAAAGTAAATAAAAAAAGTAAAAAAAAAGAATAAAAGCGAATTCGTATTTTCATTAAAAATCATACAAGTGTTATTGGATTGCCTATGTAATTTTAAGAAAGATATTTATCAACATAATAAAATTTGTTATCTTTCTTTCTTTTCTCTTTCTTTCTCGTCCCTTTCTTTAATACCAAAATATAATTTCGTAACGCATCATGATTTCATGAAACCTGAACTATTTGCTTTATTATTTGGATAAATATTTGTTTAAATTTCCACCTTAAGATTTTCATGTTCTTTTCGATTGATCATATTTTTTTATAAAATGGAAGAGCCTCTAAGAGGAAGAAAGTAAAATGTAATTATTGTAATTTCAATTTAAAAAAAAATATTGATCTTCCTCTCATTGGGCATAACAACAGAAAAGATCGCGGGCAGGTGACGAGAGACATCGCGAGTCCAACTTGTACGAGTCTCTCACGTAACATCGAGGACGTACCTCCGCCGAATTAATCCGCCATTAATATCCGCGCATCGAGGCGGAAGAGCCGGTCGAGTGTGTAAAGCTTCTTTCTAAACAAGCGGTTCTAACAAATGGCGAGATCGTCCGCGTCTCCCGACACGGCGTGGCGCTCCTAATGCCGCGGCCATGTATGCATACGACCGGACGGTGATTAATGCCGGCGTGGAGGGTCAAGATCCTCGTCGATTAATCAAATTAAGGGTGGAAGCGCGAGATAAAACTCGCGCCGCTGGAAAAGTCCGATGAGAAATCGTCACCGTGCGCGTTCGCCCGTCCGATATTGCCGGTGTGACCGTTGAAAGAGGGAAGTCTGGGGGAGGGAGCCTAAGAGAATCACACGAGTGTTGAAAAATGACGGACATGACTTATCTGTATCGAGGATTGCGCCTGGCGGCCGTTTGGAAAGAGGCGTGACTCTGAAGCCTTCGAGCTCTTGTACATTCTGGACTGAGAGAAAACTGGACGTTCTGGTCGCACGTCACAGGCCAGAAGGTAGGCCAGAAGGTAGAAGGGGCTTAAGATCTCTCGGGTGTAAACGGAAATGTGAAATATAGTCCTGATATGATCTACCCAAGTTAGCATGTCTGTTCATCGTTTTCCAAGTTGGTTCATCGCTCGTTCATCGCTTCACCCGTGCGAATGAGGGACGGCTAAACGCGTCTGATGAGAATCAAATACGGCACCTACGCGTAACTGAATTTACGGGTCGTCGGACGTTCTCTCAGCACCGCAGACGGACGCTATAGAATATAGATGGACCTCTTTCAGCGTTCGGTAACTGGAGCCCCGCGATTACCAACGCGGCAGATCGGCGAGTCCCTCGAAACGATCAGTTAAGTCCCGTGCACGAATTCATATCTCGCGCATCGTTTGTCTCGAACAGAAGCTCGCATAGGCATTCGTCGGGAACGTTTGAAGCGATGAGCTGCGGAGCGAGAGAAAGAGGGAGGGTTGGTTCGTCGAGTTCAGAGGGCGATCGTCGTGTGTGTACCAAGGTGGGACAAGCGGAAAAGGCGGGAGGAATGGGAAAGAGAATGAGAGAGATAGAGAGAACAGCTTCGTATTCGCAAACACGCAAATTTCAAAAGGCACTCGACTATGTGATGTCGCGGCGGGCATGAGCGACGGGGCTCTCCGACGACGTATGCAAATACAGATCGAGCATGATAAATTGCTCTTGTCAAGCCACCCGGTATTTCGCACGAGCCTATAGAAACCCGTTTATCGTCGAGGTACGGATTCCGCATATAATCTCGCCGTTCTCGCCGACGGTTGAAGCAGCGCCACGACGTGTCACGTCGCGCATCGCGACCGACGAAACTTTTGCGTGCGCTTAGTCGGCGCCATCGCCGATGACGACGACGACGACGACGACGACGGCGACGACGACGACGACGACGACGACAATGACGCCGCGCCGCGACAGAGTGCGGCCTGGCTATACCTCCGACGTCGTTATCGTTCGCCGCCGCCACCGCTGCGAATTTTAATGGAATAGTTGCGTTGTCGCCACAAAACGATTCCGCGGCTCGCGATTTGTTACGCCGGCAGAAACGCAAACGATCATTTCGTCCTTCTCTGCGAATACTCGACAAAACTTTTGGATATGACAGACGAGTGGAATTAGGCGATATTGTAATCTTGAAATTCCGCTGATTGTCTTTTATTTTATATTATTTCCTTTTAATGAACTTAATTTATATAAGATTATAAGATATAAGATTAATTAATTATCGTTTCAAAATTTGAAAAATTGTTTGATTTATTTAATCCTGTTGATTTGTTTAAATATATTCGCGATCCAAAATATAATTAATGTTTTATTTAAATACTTTTCTCCCCCAGTATTTCACGATGTTATCTATTAATGTTAGATGTTTTCCATGAAATTTCTTTCATTTTTTATTTTTTTTAATCATATTGAGCTTTTTAATCATATTGATCCAAATATAATGATATGATCGTATAGTAAATTTAAAAAGATCAGAATTAATTCGAATGGCAAGTACACAAAATAGATTTGTTTCTTTTTTTAACGTCCATTGGTAACCATTAAATTTATTCCTAGTTTGTACGCGAGGTGATATCTTAGCTAGCCATTAGGAGGCAGAGTCGGCAGCTGAAGTCTAGAGGGTTGTGTGATATTACCTTTCCCTTATGATTGTACAGAGCTGTCAACAATGTCGCTGCACGAATTTGAAAAGACTCGTGACGTTCTTTTGGACGAGAGGATCAGTCTTTATTTCTACCGGTCGCGAAAGAAAGCTCGTCGGCACTCGATTTAGGTGTAAATTCCGCGTCTAAATCGTTTCATTACAAGATTTCGTAGGGGGTCCTGGCACATCTGCATTAAATGCAGCCCGAAACCGGTTCACCAACTTCGTATCAACCTACTAAAGCATTTCTTTTTTTCCATGTCGATTTATTGCTCGTCACGTCGTGAAAGATGTCGTCGACGAGCTCACCACGGTTTGAGATTATTCTCAATGAAATGGCGGATATTGCGATAATAACCGGTTCTTGCATTAATCCCAACGGATTAAATGTACATGAGTTTTTATTATGCACATTTATTTTAGTAACTATCAATATTCTAATCTTAATGAGATTGCTTATGCTTGTTATGTAAGTATGAACATGTAATAATTAGCGTCTAGTCTGTTTTTATACAATAATCCCAGTTTTTTGCATAGGAACATTTAAAGCTGTTAATTACCTTCCAAAAATATTCCGACGCGAAAAGCTGTTTTTTTTCTTTTTTCAGAGATTTCGTTTTATATTTTTCGACGTAAATGCATTAATGTGCTTTCAGTACATGGACTTATATAACCATTTTAGTTTGACGCATACACGCGTGATTATCGCGTATTAGGGTAGTAAATAAAACGCTCGCTAATGGAACCCCGCAATTCCACGCTCGCACATTTCGCTTTCTCTGCATTATGTTGCCGTCGATCAGCACGACATGTATCAGGAATTCCAATTATCCGTATATTTTGAGTCATATAAGCGTCGTCTCGTCTGTCCGTACTAAAAAATTATTAGATATTCCTTTTAACGTAAGGCATGCAATTAATTCACAATTATCCAGATATTTCCATTTCAGCTTTTTTATACAGTTATCTTTGTATGCGTATTGGCCAACAATATTAAAGCTTGGAAACGCGCAGTCGTTCTCGATATTGTATATTCGTAATAACGCAGAATTCGAATCGAATCTACCGGATGTACTCGTTGTATCTCGCATATTGCATTCCATCAAAAGGTGTTCTTCATTCAGTACCAATCACGTAGAAGCGGTGGATACGTATGCTGAATATTAGATTCGCGTTTCCTCTTTCGCGACGGCCGGGATCGCCGTCGTGTCATGTCCCGAAGGGCCATCGCGGTGGGAAGCTTGAAATGTGAGTCAGAATGAAAGCGAATGTAGTCGATTCGAGAAGTGATTCGTCGGTGGCACCCACAGGCGCCCACGCCACGCCTTCAAACCGAATCCCACTCCGTCATATTTTCACCCAATCCACTCTGCCTCTTTTCCTTTGACCGTGCTCCGCTTTTCACGTCGCTCTGGAGAGTTCTCGCTCGATGCGTCCCGTTTTCGAAAAGCACCGTTCCGCATTCAATCCGGCCGCTTTAGAGGGATGAAAAGGACCTTGGTCGGCTCACTCGCAACACACACTCATTCACTAACGATTAGTCGGAGAAATAATCTCAATTCAACAGATTAGGATATGATATTGAACTCTTAACTATTATTTTTTTTCCGCATATAATTTATTTTGAAATAAATCGATCGAAAGAAATA
Source organism: Atta cephalotes (assembly GCF_000143395.1). Taxonomy (NCBI): domain Eukaryota; kingdom Metazoa; phylum Arthropoda; class Insecta; order Hymenoptera; family Formicidae; genus Atta; species Atta cephalotes. The sequence continues at coordinate 1,523,441 of NW_012130079.1, forward strand.
TTATATACGTGATAAAAAATTTCTGCGTTCATTGATAATTTATTAATGCCTAAAATAATGTAGTAGTATGCGAATTTCATGTATGATATTTGTAGAGAACAGAACTCGAGTTTCTGTGATATTTCTATTTCATCATGCGTATATGATGATAATATCAGTAGATGCACCTGTTTGTTTCTCAGAGGGTTTGAATTAAAATCGGTGATTGATAAGATATTCATTTAAGCTGGGGCAGATTTATCGAGGACTTCACGTCGATGAAAATGATTGAAATGATTATAATCGTGATTAAATAATAAGATATTAATACGCAGAGATGAAGATACGAATTATTTATATAGATATATTTTCTTTTCACTTTTTTCCCTAATAGAATTTGTTCTCAGCGTTTGCATCTTAGGCATTCATTATCCAATTTGACTTCCACATTTTTCGCAAAGATCTTGAAGCAGGACGAGTTCCACCTTCATTCCGCTGTTAATACGTGACCGTGTTGAAAACGAGCTAAAATAAATACTACCATAACGATGTTGGACTCTGTGCGTCCCGTCTTGCATTCAGATTTCAAGGAAAGAATAATTACCTCTCGCCACCTAACCTATCGTGTCGGCGCACGGAAGCGTCATGCCGCTTTCTTCGGTCCGGCAGAAGCGTATGTACCATTGAATAATGCAGCCAGCAACGAGCGCGATTCCGCGCACGCACGTGACGCACCAACTGCGGTGAAGTTCGCGCGCGCACTTTTTTCTCTCTTTTTTTTTACGTCGCATTGCGCATAGGGAGAGGAGTGCATTCACCAAGAGGGTGGGCAATATCTGGAGGACTGCGTTTCGCCATCCCTCCCTTCGTCACCCCTTTTCCACTCTTCCGCCCTCCACCTCCGCTCCCTTCCCATCAGGCGCATAGGTCGTTGACCTGACCTGGTGAAACACATACGGGGGTCCTTACGCGGACTCTGAACCGTACGCAGCGTTCAGATGAAAGGATTTTACAGAGACTCCTTTGCGACGGAAAGGGGTAGGTGGTAGTGAACGACCAGATGAAAATATGAAAGCGCGAAGGGAGAAAGGGAGAAAGAGAGAAGCGCGCACTTATATGCGAAAGGAGTCACATGCGCATTAGATTGTCTTTCTCTGTCTTTCTCTATTCGAACAGTCTTCCCTTCCTTTCTTTCGTGATGTGCACTCGCGAAATGTCGTTTATTCGCACTGCGGGCGAGCCTCTCTTTCTCAGTTAAATACATCCTTTCCTGCTCCTCCTCTTTTTCTCCTCTTCTTCTGTCTTCTCCATTCTGGAAGCATCGTTCATTCGCACCCCGTGATATTCTCGGGAATATAGGACGTAAGCCTGGCACCGAGTCATGTGGTGATGTATGTCCCGTACCCAGTGATTTATATGTATAATCGTGCGATAACGTTGGTGCGCTGATTAAATTTTTCTCGTCCTGAATGAAACGCAGACTTTTTCGCTCATCTACGATTCTCTAACTACTTCTTATGAGTTTTCATCAGTATGCGCGCGATTACAAATAGACACAGGCCGGAAATTCAATACACATACGCTCGCAAAACCGGTATGCGATTTATATGTTCTATTATTCGTAACCGTACGCCCGTCGGGCTTTGAACCTTCCTGACATTTCAGGAGGACACGAAGAGGAGTGTGCGAATGAATAATTTAATGGCGATCAAACAGTGACGGGTTGCCCTCGAGAAAGCTCGTTCAGTCGTCTGAAATACTTCACTGGGCTTTACCCTTTAATATTATATCATTTTTTATTGTCTCACATATGCAGACAGTGGATAGACAAACGTCTAAGAAATATTTCATATTTCCATCTTTTCCGCTTTTCGATTTTATGACGTTTTTCTTTTATCAAAAGTAAACATACCTGCTTTTACAATTAATCGAGAAGAGATGAAGTTTTTGCATTTTTTATATGAAAATATTTCATTTAAAACATGCAATAGAGAAGCGCGCGTGCGCTTATATTTTTTTATTTTACTACAGCTGCAATTGACAAATGTCACGAGAAAATCGGTCAATGTACGACAGATACCACAGCATAGATGTAAATATTGTCGTTGAATACTGCAACGAATCGTCATGCGGCGACGTGTCAATATTCGTGCGTAGCCGAGCGCATTGACCCTGTCAATCCGACTGCTGCGATGAATGCGAGTAAGTGCAGTCTTACGCAATACGTATGAGAAAGGGTGGCGTTGCCGATGGTTGGAGAGGTCGGGATGTAATACCGAATCGCGGGTAGGAAAGGAGCGAAAGATCGTAGTGTCGAGCGCTCACGGTGGGAAACGCATAATATAGAGGGAGAACGGGCGTTGTGTATTATGGATATGCTATTCACCCCGCTTATTACTTCCTACATACCAGCCCTCTTACCCAGGTACGCACGAACGCGCGTACGAGCCAACGTCATATGCGTTTCGTTCTCAAGGAATACGCTTCAATGGCCGTTCGCGTATAGCGACTTCGCGGCCAGTCTGTGAAAGAACAGAGAGGAATGTAGGGAAAATAAAAAGAAATAAGAAAAGAGTGTCAAATTTCCAGTCGGAATTTCCTGAATTTGTCTCATTTCGTTCCTCTTTGAGAGTAAATCGGTAATGGTCGCGGGGTTTGTGCGCAACAACGCCTGCATTTTTCACAAGCATATATATGGGTAGCTTAGTCATGGGATACGATAGCTTGATAAATAATAAACCGGCCTTTCCGCACGTCGCAGGTCAGCAACCTAAAGGCGGCGGTAAGGATAAAGACGTCGTCGAGGATAGATAATAATCAGAAAAATACGTTCAGTCATATCGAGTTGATATTACAGCCATACAATACTTTTGATTAAATGACATGAAAATATTTTTGAGTTTAGAATACCTAACATTATTTTACCCATCGTAAAATTTCATGTATAGTATATGTGTGTTTGAACTTATTTGTGTCATTTTTGAAATTACCTTAAAGAAATAAATTCTATACATTTCCTAAAAATAATCTATGTATAATTATTTATTTCATTTTTGTATGATTGATACATAATCGAAATATTTATTGACTGGTTGAAAGTTGACTTTAACGCTATGAGGACTATCCTCAACCAACAAACATCTCGACCTATAGTTTTACATAGGTGAATAGCTCATCGATTTCGAATTTAACATCGCAGCGGGAGATGGAGCAAGCGAGAGAACAAGAGTCTATGGCATAGGATTAACAACCGGATAATGAAGTCAGTGTTTCATGCCCTGTGAAATTACACTCACTCGGACCGCCATTCGATTCTCGCTTTGATTGCGCCATGGGCGAAAGCACAATGGTTATAAACTGTCCAGCGTTGAGCACCATTGCTAGTAACTCTGCTTCCCCCTTTTATTCGATGGAATTTTCGGACTCGAGATTTTCCATATTTTTCAACGCGCTCGTCAATGCTTTGAAATCGCGCGTTAGCCATTTCGCCAGTGCTTCGATGTTCACGACTCCGTTTTGTGAAATGAAAAGCTGAAACAAACGTAGAATTGACCGTTTCGACAGAAATTCTATTAATCCCTTACCTTGCTCGCGAGAATACAGAGATTTAATACATTTTTGTTATTAGATTGAAACAAATTCTCTGTAAACAAATAAGTATTGTAAGATAAATAAATATTTTTATTTACTTTTAGAGTGCATTTCAAAGAAAATGTCATAGGAAATATAGTCATTCTTTTTATATTCGAAATATATTATAACAATATTTGAAAATATTGTTATAAGGATTTATGTCGAAAGCGTGATTTAAAAAAAATTTAAATTTGAAATTGAGATATTGTAGCATTGTTCTATTAAAAAATCTGTGTTCTACTGTTAAAAAGTCGCTATGTACAGTCCGAACGCTACGGAACTTGATCAAATTTTTCTTTAACTCTTCAGTTTAGTGGACGCTGCATTTTTAGCGTCGAATTTTTTCAGGGTTCCTGACGGTCGTCCACGCTCCGCTTTCGAAATGGCACCCACTATTTCACCCTTGCGAACTTTCACGGTGTATTATCGGGATAGGCCTCTCTTTTTCCTCTGTATTTTTTAAAATTCTCGCTAACGCCATTACCGTGGACGTATACTGGCTGTTTTTGCAAGCCGACGCCCGGAAAAGATTTGCCCGACACTCCCTGCATACGATCGCATGACGCGCCTGCTCGCTGTCGCATTTAAACACGTAAACGAATTAACTCGAATTTCAATAATCCGTTTAACCCGCACCGGGGATTCTCGTCCCCTGGGCTGTTTCGGAAAACTGCTCAGCGTATGGAGCAATTTTGTGCACCGTAAACAAAATTATACGAGACGTAGCGATGCACTTCGTGGGCATTTAACCTTATACACCCTTTTTTCTTCTTACAAAAACTTATACGACATTGTTAGAAAAAATTATGTTTTGATATTTCAATGAAATATAAAATCTCTTTATCATTATTACAATATAACAATAGTAAGAATATATAATTTTGCGATTCGTATGAATTTTGCATATCTGAATATTTATCGAATAATTTCAATTATAATGGGACAGTGTAGAGATTCAAGTGGCCACTGTGCAAGGCGCTGAAAATGTGGTTTCATCACGTCCGCCCGTTCGACGAATCGAGCGGCTGCAATCACGTGGTTTTTATGCCACGGCGTCCCTCGCTGAAAAGCAAATGAGTGGTTGTTGGCCGCAGAGAGGACGATGATGATGATGATGACGATGATCATCATTACCGCGGTGTCCCGATACGATGACCCCGCTGCTGCAGTACCGATGATTCACGAACGCTTATTAGCTCCCGGCTCTCTCTTACCCACTCTCTTTTCCTCCCTTATTATCTCATTCTCTCACCCTTTATATTCTCTTCTCTCTTTCTTTCTCGTCATCGTCAATGTGAGATAACGAACGGTAGATGGTCGTGTACAACAACCGAATTGCGACTATCACTTTCACGATCTATTATTTACGAAACTTAACTCTATCGGATGTTCGTTAGAAGCGGCTTTGAAACCGATGAAATAAACAGGATTAATGTTTTCATCTTTTCTGCATGGTGTAACCGAATGAAAGTATAAATCAAGCCTCGCGCAATCATCATCGTCCACGCCCTCGGGACACAGTTGAGTAGGCCATCGGATCCACGTGCAGAATGATGATGATGATGATGACTATCATTGTAGCTCGCGCTGGTGATCTCGTTAGGCTCGCTATGGCTTCCGCTGTGGATGACGCATGCAATACAATGCGATGCAACGATGTTTCAAAGTGGATAACGATATCAATGGAAATGATGATGTCGACTTTCAGGAAAAAATTTTTTCTGACAATCAGTATTTTTAAAAATATGTTGTTAACAATGTTAACAAAATATAATAAAGATTTTATTTTATCGATCGTACACACACAACCACACTCGAACCACATGAATCGATGATCCGGCATGGCGGTTGATCGCGTCCTTTTCATCTCCTGTCGTTCTTGCTCCCGTCGCGGCGGAATCAATACGGGATGATGAACTGCGTGGATTGAAAGCGATCGCTGGTGTTAACAGCGTTATAACATCCAAGCCTAGGCCAGGATCTCTCTGTATTGCCAGCCGATGCGGTCATGATGTCCGCGGTATTTTGCACGCTGCGACCCCACGTTTGCGAAACCCACCATTTACCTCTATCTATCACAATCATTTGGTGGTTGGAATCGCGGCGAAAGCTTCGGTCACCGTGGTCACTCGACAGTTTCGATATTCACTCGAATGTTTGATCCTCGATGTTATAAAGTAATCTACGATCTACGCGTCGATCAGATTCAACGCTAAACTGAAGAATTTTTCTATTCTTTCTCTTTCATATCTTCCCTATTATCTCAAGCTTTTGGGGATCAAATATATGTGCACAGTTCTTTTTCATGCATAACGCATACATTCTCCTGGATATCGTTTGATCTACAAGTTTGTTTATCCTGTTACGCGAATAAAGTTGGGTCTGCAATTGGATTCACCGCGGCAGTGTCTCGTTTCCAATTCAGCGCGTTTTTGTTAAACGAGAGCAAGTATTTTCTTTAAAAAAAAAATGGATAGAAATGAAAAGTAAAGTGCACCATCGTCACATTACTGAAAAATGATAAAAGACTTGACGTTTATTGAGATTAGTATAACGGGATTATATTCATTAATTGGGCACGTTTTTCAAATAACGATATATTTACCCTTCTCTCCCTTCTCCATGAAGATTGCTGTGCAATCTGCGATGCATGGAACTGACATTAAGCACCACTTTTTATGGAGCGCTACAGTTAGTTGCGCGTTTTATGCTCGCATACTCATCGTGTCGGATCATGATGATCATTTTTCAGGAAGGTTATAAAGAGCAGTTTAATTGACTTAATGTTTTGTCTTTCTTTCAAAAAAGTTTATTTCATGACGCAAATATTTAAATTCAAATATTTCTCTACTAATGGTACGAAATTTACTCTTGATTTTTTTGTTTTCATGTCAAAGCCTGGAAATTGATGTACGCCACCCCATATTCACGGAACGATATCATCCAACTTTAATATTAATCCGCCGAGTATTTCTCTGAAAATAATTTCTGCTGAAATATACCACAATTATATATCTCTCTTGAATATCGTGGAAAAGTTTTCTGAATTTTCCATCTGCGTACTGTGGGAAAATGATAGCAAAAGGGATCCAAAGAAATCAGCATTTGGAATATCATGATTTTTTCGTTTTCTTTTCATAATTACGAATCGATGGTACAATCGCTTTTTACTTTCGGTTTTGCATTTTCTGTGTCCAAATGCGAGATTCTCTCCCGCTTTCTAAACCAGAGAATAAAAATGCATGCAAGTCATAGACATGGCGGAAACGATGCGCTTTATTCCCTTGCCCGAAAAAGCGTGTAACCTAGCTGCTCGTCTGACCCGTTGGAGATAAGGAATTAAAAATGTGGATTTTGCTTGGTTTATTATGAATTAAACGTAATGCCGTCGGCATGAAAAAGTGTCTGTCGCTCGTAAATGCAAATAACTTGTGTGCGTAAACACGTACGTATGCGCATGCATAGGTTGGTTGGATTAAGTAATACGTGGTATGGAGGATTTTACCCTCCTCGGTGTTCTTTTACGATTTCGAGGGTTTTCCTGTTGTATGAACGTTTATGTGTGTGTTACTCGTGAAATGTTACTCGTTATATCACGTTATATCGTGCTGTGCTATGTTTCGGTTCCGTCATATTATTTCACGATCAATAATTGACATCGCAGTAAGTAACGCAAAATATTTTAGAATGAAAAGATGAAATTATGAAATTGTAAAACAATTTTTAACAGAACTTTATGTTAATTATACAATGAAATTGTACCAAATTGAAATATTTAATATAAATGAATGATCGTAATAATAACTTTTTGTCTCATATTATTTCACGATCAATAATTGACATCGCAGTAAGTAACGCAAAATATTTTAGAATGAAAAGATGAAATTATGAAACTGTAAAACAATTTTTAACCGAACTTTATGATAATTATACAATGAAATTGTACCAAATTGAAATATTTAATATAAATGAATGATCATAATAACTTTTTGTCTCATTTATTCACTGAAAAAAAATTGGTTGAATTTGGCATAGCATTTTTAATTGGCTGCAGCAGCCAATTTTTGGTTGCGTTAGCTTATCGAAATTCTGTACTGATATTGCAGATACTGCTAACGCAATCAAAAAGTGCGGTCAATTAAAAATGCTATGCCATATTTTATTATCTAATTTGTTGTAGCAGCCAATCATTTCTTTCAGTGTGGAATTTCTCATTCATTCATGAATTATATTATTTACCAAAAGCGCATAAGAGAAATGAATGGAATTGCCCCTCTGTTGCCTTCCTGGAATACGCACCTCCATACGCGTGTAAGTACGAGTAATAATATAGCGATATATACCCGGTGTTTAGTACTCGTATTATCGTAGCCCGTTTGTTTGAACACGGCTTGCAACCGCGGCTATTTGCGCTGTACGCATCCGTGTAGATTGCATTCTGGACGGATCGTGATATCGGGACTGATGTATCGTTAAGATATCGGACACAATATACCAACGTCATACGGCTGCGCTGTCTATATCCAGTAACGACTTCGAACGAGCGATTTTCGGCGAGAACTCGCGCGGACTTTATGGACAAACGAATCGAGGAGGGTGCAGAATTAGCCGAGATAAGCTTTCAGGTGAATCCCAAATGCACGATCATGCCGGAAACCCGACAAATCCAAATATGAACGATATATAATAACGTGAATATCGAATCTTGAAACAAAGAGACTTTTTAAAAAATAATGTGCGCTTTTAAATTATTCGTTTAACGAGTAGATTGTTGCAATACAATTGGATATGCATATATGTACATACGAGAGAGTGTTCAGTTTGACTTGCATGTGCATAAAATGCTACCGCTATCAGTGCACGAGAGAGAGAGAAAGAGAGAGAGAGAGAGAGAGAGAGAGAGAGAGAGAGAGAGAGAACAAAAGTAAAAAACTAATTAAGTTTAAGAAACGTACTATATAATAACGAACACAGTAGTATTACGTATTCGTCTACTGACGTAACGTTTCCGTCGGACAAACAAATAACGAAC